>NC_141048.1:44945395-45002895 GCF_041138505.1 Cibotium barometz | reverse complement strand
ATGGATTCACACTAGCCATTGCTAGCCCTAGACGAATGTTAAGGATCTTCCTTGAAAATAGGCCATTTCTTCTCAATGTGTCTCCACGTGAGGGAATTAGCTGGCTTGATATTATCCGTGGATCTAGTAGACCAATACCATGTGCATTAAACTTGCTACTACATATTTGCACCTAAACATGTGTTTTATCCTTGGTATGATAGGGAAGTGTCTGAGAACTTTGCAAGAACCTTTTCTCCTTGAGCATCTTGCCTATATCTTGCCTATATCTGAGCGTGCCACAACTTGGACATTCTGCAAGATGTGTGTATTCATGTCATTAGAGGATACAATCATTGGAACAAGCATGGATGCAATTGTAGTCCATGCCAATTGCACTTAACAATCTTTTGGCCCCTCCACACAAGAGCTCGTCATCTCATTTCCCTCCAACAAGATTTGGTCCTTTAATAACCTGCCAATATGAAATAGTTATGCTTAATCAACATCATGTACATTATACAACAAGAAAATTACATCATACGCATGCCATATAGACCTGAATAGTTATGACACGCTTGAATCAGACCACCCAAAGTTCAACATAGATAACCATGTGTGTGATTTGGATATCTGAGCTCGAGGATAAAGTGGTACATGTGTGAGGTTACACAATTCCTCTTCTTGTTGTGTTTTATCTCGATGCCGTACTATGATAGCGTCCTCCTCACCATGATCCTCTGGTCCACCATGGCCCATTAATTTTGTAAATGCGTCCAACATCTCGTCCATCGTGCCATCCTATGGTGAGGTTTTCTTCACATTATTCGATTTTGGCAATCATATAATGGAATTACCATCATAGTATCCTTGTTGTTGAAGCACAGGCATAGGCACCCATCTTTGAGTGAACACTATAAACTAGCGGCCGATGTGCTTGGTGTTGAGGCTTTCTTCTTTGTGCAAGCTTAGGGGTCTTTGTGATGCGCTTGGGGACCCAAGCGTTGGTATTTCTTTGGTAGTACCCTTATGCCTGCAGTAGTGTTTTTGGTACCCACACTTGTTGCATTGGTGGAGTTCTTTGAGGAACTCGCATAGGCTTTTGTGGACGGTGTTGTGGAGTACTCTTCTTCTTCATTGGCCTCCGAGTGCTACGTTGAGGAAGAGGTTTTGACTGTCAATCACCCAAATTTGATTGGCACCTTCATAGTAGCCTTGAGTTAAAAGTGGCTGCTTTTCCACCCACATCTTGATACTATTAAGATATCGTGATTGTGGGATCTTGGTGGAGTTTTCTTTAGGGTTGATGTGAAAGGTTTGGGGCCCTCCTTGACTTTGGTTAGCGTTGAGGCTGCAGGTTTGAGACTCATGGGAATTGTTGATGATGATGAGGCTAGAGTCTCTTGTGGAGTGGTTGTTGATGATGAGGCCTTTGAGCATGTGGTTGTCTCCTTTGGTGAGGTTTGTCAATGTAGATGCATAGGCTCCGGGGTCTTTCCTTTGAGTTCCTTGTTTTAGAGATAGATGGTTTAGCTGTGGGGGAACTTCTTCATGAATAGATGTTGATTACGAGGTCTTGGCATCGAACTTCGTAGGTGAGGGTGGGGTTGAAGGAGTAGATACTTTATTGGAGTCAGTCGTAGACGCAAATGGTATGTCATTGTGTAGAGGGGCTTTTGTGGAAAAGGCTTGTATCCTTTTGCGTTCAGCATCACAGATATTCATTAAAGTTGGATCCTCTTCTATGGTATTGTCAACTTTTTGTCGTTGACCATCATCATGACTCTATCGCTAGCAAAGCACAGTGGTGCTTGGGCAGCAATAGTCCATTTATGCCCCAAGATCAAATATGCTTCCAACACATACTCAACCACAAAAAACTTGCAAGTGAGGGGGTTAGTTTCAATATACATTGTATGTTCAAAGTACCCCAAACATGGCATGTTCAAGTCTTGTGTAAAGTTCGTTCTTTCAGGATGTACCGTGCATGTTGGTTGACCTAACAAATCCCATAGCTCAAGGGTCATGAGATTGTGTTCTCGTGTTGGATAAAGTTGTGCTTAAGCTGTGGTGATTTTATTTGCAATTTCCAATCCAACCAGAATCCTAGTGATCTTTTCAGAAAGATATGTTGGAAGTTCCAGCTCTTACAAGGTCTCTTCGTCTCGTATAATAACAATTTTACATTGCTTTGCAGGAGTGTTCAAGGTGACTATTTGCATGGATTCATCTATTGAATACAATGATTCACTTATCCAAGTTTCACCAAGGATGACATCATACTCAAGGGAATCTAGGGTAACATGGAATGTAAATTCCATATCGCCCCATCGATTGTTTGAGTAGTGTATCTAAAGTAACCTGGAACTTCCATGTTTTGTCCATTGGCTCCTCTTGCAAGACTATTGCTTGTAGGGATGAGTTTAGGTTCCTCTCATTGTTGAGGTGTTTGTATGGGTTCTTATGGAGTATCATACTATATATTTTGCCTTGCTCGATGTCCCATCCTAAAAATAATATCTGGTAGTGTCCTGTCGGGCTAGATTTCCATGTAGTCACAATAAGCTCATCAACGTTACTAGAAACCTCATGGGAGAAAAAATGTAGATTTATAAATTCTTCGTTTTCAAGTGACTTGATACTCACAACATGTGCACGGGCACATGCATCTCTCCTCAAGATTGACTGCAGATACGTCTCTGGGTACCATGCTAGTGTTTTAGTAATCCATATTAGCCACACTGCCACTTTGTGTTTTAGGAATCCATATTAGCCATGTTGCCACTTTGTGGCTCCATGTCACCAATGTTTTAGAGTGCCACGTTGTCATTGTTTCCTGGATCCATTGTTTCCTGGATCCATGTTCTCCACGTTGCCAGAGTTTTGTGGCTCCATGTCCATCTCGTCTCGCTGAAGTTTTTGGGTCATGCACACATTTGTTGGGATGTTTTTGTTTGGGGATGATGGAGTCTCTTATATATAGGAAAGACCAAATTTGGCTGTCTCACTAATTCAGGACCAACTTTCAAATGTTGGGCACAACAAACCAAAAGAAAAAGGTTCAAATTATTAATTTGAGTTTTTAAGCAAAATGATGGGCACTGTTGGTATAGGCACTAGGATGATGTATGCCGGTATACTCATTGGTATGTATTAATCGATGCACATACTGGTGCTTATACTAATGTGCATATATCAGACTCGTAAAAATTACATAATTGAGTTTCCCAATCTGCACAAACCATTTTCTTTCTTTGTGTTTGCAGGGTATAGAGGAGGTATACCCTTCTTTTTCCAACCCTTTCTGCTCTTTCCTTTGTCATGGATTTTCTAATATATGTATGTGTCTATTTTTATTTTGCAAGTTCATATCTTCTTGCCTTTCTCTATCACGTCAAGGTAATGTTACTCAAGCCTTGGCTTGCCCATGTTTCCTTTGCCCTAATTTCTCTTTTATCCTATTTATTTTTTCTTATTAGTTTTCTCCCTTTATGTGTATTTATAGGAGGGCAAGTTCTCTACACCAATACCTTTACTTTGAGGTATGGACCCTAAACCCTCGCTTTGGGAAAAGCAAGGGCATAGGCTTGGTGTTGTGTCAAAGCCAAATCTATATCCTTGCTTTGCTTTGGCATATGCTTGGCTAAGCCTATGCATGGCCATGCCTATGCATAGCCAAGAATAGGCCAAGGCAATGCAAGGGCGTAAGCTTGGATTTGTCATAGCCAGCCTATGCCCTTGATTTGCCTTGGCCTAGGCTTGACTATGTATAGGCCTTTGGCATGCATAAAGCTTGGATTTGTCATAGCCAAGCCTATGCCCTTGCTTTGACTATGTATAGGCCTTTGCCATATGTCAAGCATTATACACACATCCATTTGACCAAGCTTAACTTTATGCAGGAGTGTGTAGAATCATGGTTGAAACCCTGGAAGTTACAGCCCCTTAAACGCCTCCACCTACCCTTCTCTCCAGAGTTTGCTTTCATGCCTAGACCACAAGCCATGATCCCTAAGCAATTTTTCCAATTCATTTCATAAGCAACCCCTGAGCAGAGAGCCATGGTAGCAAATTACTTTGGGGGGGTTGGGCCCTCCCATCCCTCTACCACTATAGTCACACTGATCTCCACTCCCTCGTATACATCAACACACACCCCACCTACTCAAATTGCTCCTCTATGTGTAGACGTGGTAGTAGTGGTGGTAGATCGGCCACCCCTACACATCAGCACCCACCCATCTCTTTCACATCTAGTACACCACGCACACCTAGGATTACTTACACTCCTTGCACATCATCCATAGAGAAAGTTTATCATGTGCGCAACAGAGCGGTGGTGTAGGATGAGACACAGAAGGAGATGAAAGTGTGTATCCGCCACAATTGCTTCAGATTCAGTTTGCACACAAGGTGATGAAGAAGTGGGAAGCCTTAGAGTAGGACAAAAATAACTTCATCATCTTGCAAATTAAGAGTGAGTACACTCCCGTAGGCAAAGTAGTGGCTAATCAATGGATCAACAACAATGTCATGTGGTTAAAACTACGGCATCACGCAAATTCGAGGCAAGGGATGCTTTGAGGGAGGGCAAGCCAAAACCTATTTGGCTAGATGAGGAGGAGTGGCAGATGATCCAGGTAAAGTATAGGGACACACTTGATAGATACAATCAACAGAAGGAGGCTGCACTGGCCTAACGGATGGACAGTGGTAGTGGAAGCTATGAGTCCTTCTACGAGTACTTTGTAAGTTTCTTTTGCTTAACTATGTAATTTTGTGTCTACGATGTGCATTTGCATGCATTTAACCTTTTGGAATTTGTTGATGTAGAAGACCATGGTAGGTCGTCCCCCATTTCCACAAGAGGAGAAATATGGCTACAAGTTTGGCATGCACAGGCGCTCCTCGTGGAGCTTGAGTGGTAATAAATGCGGCAAGTATCCTATTACTATTTGCATCCATCTACTTATTTGCATTACATAGTAATTTCTTATTTTGCATGTATTGATGTAGAATGATATGCCCCAACCTGGCAAAAAACGACTAGTGCTATCTCTACACACCTCTTTTGGCACGCTATTTTGACTTGTACGCATGATGTTTTGGCATATACATACTATTGCTATCCATGCCTTGGATCAAAAACCCGATGTAATCTTAACAATATGTAATTATATTCTTACATAATATAAAATGCAGCTTTTCTCTCAACCATGAGTATAGTTGAACAAGTACTCTTACTAACATGCAAAATGGTGTATAGTTGGACAAGTACTCTTACCAACATGCAAAATGGTGTATCCAGCTACAATTTGCATTTGGATACACCATTCTACCCAAAAAAAAAAATTTGCATAGATATGAGGCCTCAATGAGACCTCCTAGAAGAGAATAGGGCAACTCTCCACCCAACCGCTGGATATAGACCCTAGCTGGCCTAGCCGTCAATACAAAGACCATTTGGAGGAACAAAGACCATTCATTAACTAGATTTTCTTATTTCCTCCGGAGGAACAAAGACCATTTAATGTCATTCAACATCAAAGCCATCGACAAAGCTTGTTCATTCTCCCCACACAAAGGTCTTCAACACGATAACGTGGACGCGATCGTCATCAGCAAAACAGGAAGGGGGAAATGTTAATCCAATTCTAGGATTAACAAGAGCTACCGCCATTATCTTACATCAAGGAGTCACGGTAGATACACCAAAGGGTCATACATTCATGATATGAAGTAATAGTGTCCAAAGCTACAACTTTGGACGGGCACGTGTAATGGTGTAACGGAGTATTTATGGCAATTCCTACTTCAAGAGCATGTGGTAGCAAGTTAGGATGAAGTCCTAAGTGATGTAATTCATGGATATATTATGAGAATATTCATTGTAATAGCATTAGGCCTCTTATGAGCCTAAAGTGCCCGGCTGACCATAGTTTAAGTGAGTGTGAACACTTATGGCCATGTATATAAGTGAATTTCTCTCATAATACAATATACTCGCTCATTGTGCAATTGATTCTTGCTCTTGATAATCCTCTTGCTAATCTCTCTCCCTAATGCATGCTAGTGAGTGAGTGTGAGTGAAGTGAGGTGAGAGGAGGGACAAGGACCCGTAGTGCAATGCGGTGGTGTGACAATGCTCTCGTAGGAGACGCATTGGAATTGCTTCTCAAGGAGTTGTAGAGCTTGGAGACCTCAAGGGTTACGAGCTCAACCATTGGAAACATCCTTTCTCACAACAGTTTTGTAGTTCACCAGGTAAGCTCTTTTTGGATGTGTTTCAAGAGGGTTAGGGTGAGCCATAACAGCTAGTTGTAGGTAGACCTACAATAAAATCCATAGAGATGCTTTCCCACTTACCACCATCAGGGATCTCTAAGGGTTGTAACAGCCTGCCTATCTTAAGATGGTCAGCCTTATTGACCTGGCATTTTTGACAATGCAAAACATATTCTTGGACGTCCCTGTGAAGTGTAGGCCAATAGAATTGCCTTCTCACTAAGGCATAGATCTTCCTAATTCCAGGATGACTTGCACTTGGACTATCATGAAACTTATAAAGTATTTGGTGCCTAGTGTCTGACTCTGAGGATACACATACTCTTCCTTTGTGTAACAAGTATCCATCATCGATGGAAAAATGCTCCCAATGATTAAGCTTGTCCCTAGAAAGAGAAGACCTGGGTGTGGAACTATCATCTGCACTCGCTACTGTGTGGAGTGGGAGGGATCCCTACGTTTAACAAATTTTTGCACCTTTGCATATGACTGATCATGCTTGCACTTGCCTTTGAGCGAATCTAAAAATTCACTTTTCAACTTTGTAAAACTCAACGAGTTGACTTAATGCATGTGACTTAAAGCATTAGCCACCCACATTGTATCGGCCCTTGCGATACCTAGTCGAATTTTTGGATTTCTGCCCATTAAACTTTACAACCTTTCAAATCAATTTTCGTTGTCAACCATTTGATGCTCTCATCATCAAATATAACCTCAAACTTAGCACCGTAGAGATAATGCCTCCACTTCCCTAGAGCATAAACGATGGCATAAAGCTCACGTTCATACGCAAAATAAATCCATTAAGCTCTATCCAACTTCTTGCTCTCAAAAGCTATCGGTCTTCCTCCGTAAAGAAGCATAGCACCAACTGCATGGTCACTAGCACCCGTTTCAACCATAAACAGTTGATTATGGTCTACTATTACCAACACAGGTGCGGTAGCTATGGCAACCTTAAGGCAATCGAAACTTTGTTGTTGGTCAGCACCCCAAGCAAAGTTGTGACCCTTAGATTTTAATTGGTTTGTCACATTGGAACCACTAACTTAGCATAATCCCGATTGAATTTACGATAGAACCCTGACCCAAGGAATATTTGCAATTCCTTAAGATTGGTTGGATGAGGCCACTTAAGGATTGCCTCTATTTTCGTAGGACCCATCTGCATTCCCTCTGCCAAGATTATGTGACCTAAATAATGGATCTCTAAGGCAAAAAAACTCACACTTACTCTCTTTAGCATAAAGTGCATTTTGCCTTAGCAAATCGAACACTAATCGCTCGTAAGTGTTACAAATGCTCTTCCTCGCCTGTGACTAAAGATCAAAATATCACCAAGAAATACTACAACGAATCGTCCAAGATATGAGCATAACACGCTATCCATAAGCGTCATAAACATAGCTGGAGCATTAGTTAGACCAAACGGCATAACTAAAAACTTATAATGCCCAAATTTGGTACAAAAAGCTTAGGCACATCCTCCATGCGGATGCAAACTTGATGATAGCCCGATCTTAAGTCAATCTTATTAAAGTATCGTGCACCTTGCAGTTGATCGAAAATCTCATCAACTCACAGTAATAGATACTTATTCTTTATCGTAATTGCATTCACGCATAAATGCATAGACCCATCTTTTTTCTTCACCAATAAAATTGGTGATGCACATGGCGAATTACTAGGCCTAATGAAGACCCTGGCGAGGTAGTTAGCAAGCTGATGCTCTACCTCATTGGCTTCACTCTAGTACGGAGGCTTGCAGATTGGTTTAGCATCCTTGAACACTTCAATGGCATGCTGGACATTGCGCTCAGAGGGCAAACTAGACGGCAAGTCTCTTGGAAACACATCACAAAATTCAAGCAAAATACTTTGCAAAGAATTAGAAACTTGTTGAGTAAGCTTAGGAAAAATTTGAGCTTGTTCATTATTACGCATAGAACTAACATGTTGTTCACATATGATAGAATTGAGAGATTTAATACTCAAATTGGAATTAAAATCACCACCACTAGCATCATCATGAGACAAAACTAAAGGAAACATGTAACACAAAAAGAGATTTTCTATTTCATGAGCATGTACAAGGCTGTAGCAGAACAAATGAGTGGAGATGGGGGCACATCATGCTCACCTTTGCAAACAAACTTGTTTACCATTGACCGCAAAATCAAAAGTATTATCTAGATAACTACAAGAAAGAGATGGTCCTAAATGAAACAACCATTCATGACCCAAAATAAACTCAACTCTAGTAATATGCATAACTTGAAAATCGAAGTGCATTTCATTCCCTGAATAATGAGTGGTACTTGCTTAACCACCATCGTGTCCCATACATGCTTATCATGCCCATTAGCAAGATGTACCATGTATTTATCATCACTAGGGCTTTATGGTAATTTTAAATTTTTAATCAACTGATAATTCAAAAAGTTATGTGTAGCCCCATCATCAATCATGACACGAACTCTTCGTTCGTTGATGTGTCCATGCATGTGGAGATATTTTGGGAGAGGTGGAGAGAATCAAGCAAAAGAGGTGGAGAGAATCAAGCAAAAGAGGTGGAGTGAATCAAGGAGATGGGATTAGATGCTTGGATGTAAACGCTATAAATTGAGGCATTGGCCTAATGAGAATTTGCTGGTTTTTGATTATCCATGCCTACATTAAGCTATTAGTTAATTGCTCACTAATTACGTCTTATCGTCTAATCACTTTGTTAATGATGTTGATTCTAGCATTTGATCCACCATAGCTCATCACATTGCTATAATTTTAACATGGTATCAGAGCCAAGCCTAGAATCCATCAAGTTTATGAGCCCATTATCTTGCTAATCACTTTGCTAATTGGGATTAGTAGCTAATTAATATTTTTTCCTCTTTTTTCAACTAACCTCTGCACCCCCAGCTAGTGGAGGAGCTCCCTCTCACTCTAGGCACAACATTAGCTCAAAACCTTTCAGTCCTAGCTAGCCATAACCATTGGGCTCCAGCCCATGCAAGAAGATCATCAAACCGTCGGCACATTCAGGAGCAAATCGCGTTTTTCTAGCACAATTTTTTCTAAAAAAAATTACAGATCTTGTCTACTCCAAATCAAATTGATCTAATTCCTCTTAGCCTCGGGGGTTTTCAAGCATGCTCTACAAGCTGGTGAAGTCAGAATTTGATTTGATCAAGTCTACAGTGAGATCCAAGCTCTTCATCAAATCTGTAGGTGACTTTGGTAAAACAGAGATTAAGCATTCAATGTTTGGTCAAATCTTGTGTTTCTTGGCTTAATCCTCTACTCGACTAATTGCTATTGATGGCCTTGAAAGCATTTGAGCTCATTTGAACTCTAAGGCCTCAGATCTGGGCTCCCGCATACTCTGTTTTTTACACACAAAATAGAGGATTGATTTGCTAATCAGTGATTAACCAGTGCTAATCACTGTATTTTGGTACAATTGAGGGTTCAAATTAACCATTAGGTATCTGATACAGATCCCTATAACTTCAGATTGCAATTCGGAGATGGTTTGATACTCCAACCATTCCGTACAAATTGGTTACCCTTGATTTAATGTAATTTCTGGTGATTTTATGCTGATAAATGTGTTGTAATCATCTCTTAAACACCAGATTGAGTTGTAAAAGGGTAGACACTGCCCATGAATCTTGAAATTGGATCAAGAGGTAAGACCCCCTTCACATCATCATGAGTACAGCACAAGAAATAGCCAAATTTAATGGGGAACAGTTTTACACATGGCAGACAAAAACCATGTATCTGCTCATGAGGAAAAATCTGTGGGGGCTAGTTGAGGGAAGAGATGAATGCCCAGAGGTGAGAGGGGAAAATGATTGGAAGAGTAGGAATGAAAAAGCATTGGGACTTATTGCACTCAGTTTAAATGATGAAATCATTCATCACATCACAGGGATACAATGGGCAAAAGATGCATGGGATGAACTCAATAAATTATTTGGCACACAAGCTAAAAATTCAAAGATAAATCTATTAATGCAATTCTACAAATTGGATATGAAGGAAAGTGAACCTTTAATCACACACTTGAACATATATAAAAGCATTAAGCAACAACTGGCAGCTATTGGCAAAAAGGTAGAAGATGATGAGGCACTAGCAGTGCTTCTGAAGAGTGTGGACAAAGGTGAATATGAAAATATTATAGCAACACTAAAGAATGTACCTGAATTGAAGCTACACGAGATAGAAGGAGCTCTACTAGAGCAAGAGAGCAGAGGCAAAGAGAAGAAATGGCTCGACTCAACAGCAGGAGAAGAAAAAGTAGGAAGGACCTTCACTTGCCACAACTGTGGAAAGCCAGGACACATGGCAAGAGACTGCTACAGCAAACCCAGTGGAGAAGGAACGACATCGGCAAATTTCATGGAGGCTCCAAAGGAAGTGGAGTCGGATCATCTTTTCTGAGAGAGAGAGAGAGAGAGAGAGAGAGAGAGAGAGAGAGAGAGAGAGAGAGAAACCCCACAACCCAATGTAACCTGCCCCAACAAAGTAAAACCACCTCTGAGCCACCAATGATGTAGGCCACGTGGTAGATGTATGTGTGAGCACTTTAGTCAAGGTCGTGGGCACTTATAGTAGCCTTGGACGCATAGAGAGAGAGAGTGTCAAGGACTATGAGTTTAGGGACTTGAGGCATTGGTCGTGGACTATCAAGTAAGAGAGAAACTTGGTACAGGGTCCATGTGTGCTAAGTTTACTTGAGGGGAGGTGTGCTAGGCACTGGTCGCGGACTATCAAGTAAGAGGGAAACTTGGTATAGGGTCTAGGTGTGCTAGGAGTATTCACTTGAGGGGAGGTGTTGAAATATACAAGTGAATAGGGTGTGTGCGGGAACAAGCCCTTGGTTAGAGGTTGTAAAAGAGAATTAGTAAATGTGAGAGAACCTGTGAAAAGGTGAGAAGAATCTACTAGGAGAGAATAAAGGGTAGCATAAGAAGATTTAGGAAGTGTGGAGATATTCTGGGAGAGGTGGAGAGAATCAAACAAAAGAGGTGGAGTGAATCAAGGAGAAATCAGCGGGATTAGATGCTTGGATGTAAACTCTATAAATTGAGGCATTGGCCTAATGAGAATTTGTAGGTTTTTGATTATCCATGCCTACATTAAGCTATTAGTTAATTACGTCTTAATTATCATCTAATCACTTTGTTAATGATGTTGATTCTAGCATTTGATCCACCATAGCTCATCACATTGCTGTAATTTTAACAAGATGCCCCTGTGGTATCAACTGGGACACTCCGAAACCCTAAATTAGCGAGACCAATTGCTAGAGAGTCGCTTGCATGGTCTGTAAACTTTGAGAAAGAACAAGTAAATTCTGTATACAGTAGCTTTTATGCTATTGTGGCCGGTTGCTGTAGCGAGTAAAAGAGAAAGAGAGCTTGTTCTCTCCTTGCGACGGTTGGTGTGCCAGCGTGGCTACTACTGGCTACTCTTCCATGGCTAATGCGGACAAGGCGAGGGAGAGACTGTTGTTTGCCCTTCAACGACCAACGTTGTGGTGCCGTGGGTTGTTGTGGTTGGGCGATGGTAGCATAGTTGGCTAGCGTGTAGACACTTTGATACCAGTATGAGGCCTCCATAAGACCTCCATGAAGAGAATAGGGCAACTCTCCAAACAATCGTCTGATATAGACCTCCATGAAGAGAATAGGAGGGCAACTCTCCACCCAACTGTCTGATATAGACCCTAGTCGACTAACTATAGCCTTGGCCATCCACACTAGTCCAGACTCCCCTAAACTGCCCAACTCCCCCTAGCTTTACCCTTGTCCTGACAATAGAGCACATGTATAGGCATTGGTATGAGCACCAGTACTATGCAATCACACATGCCTATATACCGACATATACTAACGAATATGAATCGATGCGTATATTGACGTGCATACTGATGCTCGAGGCATTTACAATGCCATGTTTTGGTGCTAGTATATGCACCGGCAAAACCCATCATTCCCTTGTAGTACGAGTTGAGAGGCCCCAGGTCATGATGTTCTCCCGTATGATCCACAACAAACCATCACCAAATTATCCAAGTAGAGTTTGTTGCAACCCCAATGGTAGTGGATGCACTCTTCCAAATAGTCACATACCTCCATCACATTAGTCACATGGCTCCCCATAGGTACTTGAGGCTTGCCTTAGAGTCCTCGTGATGGTGAACACTCGAGGGCCACCCTAGAGTATGGTATGCCTTAGTTTCCACTTGGTTTTCTCAGTATATAGGCTCCGTATGGACAGCCTCCCACCCCTTCAGTATACTTTAGAGTCCTCTTTTCTTAGTATATAGGCTCCGTATGGACCGGGTTATCCGGTTAGATCTTCTCAGCCTCTACACCCACTGCACATAGATCACACCTTCGGAGCTCCCAATGAAGTTTGCACTTCTACAGAGATCACTTCCTCACACTCATTGAGGATGGATTTATCCAGCATAGCCAGGCTACCCGAGTGTTTACATGTCCTATGCCATGTGGATTTTGATTGAAGATAGTAGAGCTAAGTGCTTCTTTAGATCTAGGGAGCTCATACAGAGAACCATGGAGAAGAGGATCTGCTAATTATGCCACACAGAGGTTGAGACAGAGGATCATTACATGTGTTTCTTCCCAATACACTATCGGATTTGTAGTAGGTTTCACTGTCTTTTTCATGAGGGATTTGGTCCACTCTCTAGGATCATTGACTTCTTGGACTAGTGTTGCTGCCTCGAGGTCTTCCTGCTTGAGTTCCATAGACACAAGGATACTTCTTTGAGAGAGCTTCACCCCCAGCCACCCCCAACCCCTGTCTGGCTAGCCAACCATCACCGACTTCTTCCAGACCTAGGAGGTGGACACCCATATAGTGGATCTTATGGACCCATCTTAGACTACTCCGTATCCACCTCACGTGAGAGGAGTTACTTGGGGCCAGGCCTCCGCATTTCAACGTGCCCAATGCCCCTAGCCCCTTGGATGTTGGCCTCGATCCCCTTATTAACTTCAGATCTAAGACATGCTCTACCACCATCGAGCTACCTTTCCACGTGACGTTATTGAGGGAGACCTCTCGGCCATCCTCATTAGCCCCATGCTTGACATTTTGGAGAGTGGTATACCATCTATTGGGGGCTAATGCTCCTCTCATGTTCCATGTTCCGTGTTCTTGGTATTCCATGATGAGATTACATGGATAATTTTGTATCAACCCAGTGAGATAGCTTTGTTTTATTTTTATTTTATTTTTCATTCCATGATGAGATATGCCATGGACATTATTGTATTAATTTGGTCTCATAGGCCCATTGGGTCTTTAGTAGATGCTTCATCTCTCTCTCTCTCTCTCTCTCTCTCTCTCTCTCTCTCTCTCTCTCTCTCTCTCATGCAATAAGCACTTACGTTATATGAAGAGGAAGATGAACTATTGAAGAAAATTTGATTGTGATCATCTTAAGTTTGTGGTACTTACTCTCTCTCTCATGTATAATTTATATAAATGGATGTATGTATACATACCTTTGTCTATATACTCATATCAATAGATAGCATACAATAGAATGAATTTGTATAATGTTCCTTTGCCTATATACTCATACTAATAGATAGCATACAATATAAATTTATATATACTTGTATGATTTGAAATATGTGTACATCAACTAGTTCTTATTCATGTGATCTTTATTCTAGAAACAAGGATTACCTTGAGGAGAACCCAAGTGCTTTTGAGTTTAAAGAGGACTCCCATAATGATATAAGCTATAGCACCACAAGTGATGACCAAGATGTGGAAGAACTCTTTCGTAATACCAATCCAAGCACAGTCATGTTTAACAATCAGACTTAATCCGATTTCCTATTATCTATTACATATTTTTCATTTAATAGGGAAAATTATAACTTGATGAAGAGAGAAATGGAATGGGGATTAATTGGTGACATTGGAGAGCCTAAAAGGTTTTGATAGTAGAGGGATGCTTGATTTTTGAAGAAGTGACGAAGAATGAAAGATCAACTTTACTTGGGAGAGAATGAGGATGGTAGAAAGTTTGTGGTAGTATACCAAATACACTCTCCTGTGGGAGGTCTATGGTAGATCTATTGAATGCACTTATTGGTGATTCCAAAACCAAAACTCGCATGGGTGGAACCTTGCTTGAGTTCTTCAAGCAAAAGCAAGAAACAGGTGACTTATGCATACTTTATATCTCCTTGTTATGTATCTTGTTATGTTCTCAGTTCTTATTAATCTTGCTGATTCCAAATGCTTCAACAACCATGGATTATCAAAGAGACACACTTACATATTGCATGAGGGGGGAGAAAAATCCACAATGGTATCAAAGTGAGCTATCATGTTTTGTGATTGTGAATGAGATGACATTGTTCTTCAGGACCTGGAGTGACACTAATCCAAGTCAGTGGTACCATGTGAGCATGCAATCTAACTATTGTGATTGTCCGGATTGGAGTAGTGAGTGCAAGCACCTCTATGGCATATGCTTGATAATTGCACATTACTTTCCACACATGCAAGCCATTCTCCGATCATTGAATGAGGAAGGGACTTCAAGTCCTGCCAATGTAGTCGAGACTAATGACATAAGCACAAGCAAGGAGATTTTTCATTGTATACAGGAGTTTAGAAACATTCTTTATACGATTGACAATGCCTTGGGAAACAAAGAAGCCAATACAAAGGAGACTATACTACAACAGTTAAAGATATCTAAATACAATCTTATGAATGTAGTGGCTCCAAGGAAGATTGACATGACAACATGTGGTAGTGTTCACCAAATTCAAGAACACATGACATAAACCCAATTTTATCATGGAATCCCTCATGAGCCACGCGACAATGTATCCCTTTCAAACAATAAATTTTGTGTCCTCCCAATCTAACAAGTGTGCTCAATATAATTCCTCTTATTAATACTTTGTCTTGAAATAAACATACTATTTATACCATGCTCAATCTATGCTATAGGTGGATGCAAAATACCCTACTAAGACAAATCCTAGAGAGGACATGTGGTTCAGTTATGTGGCCTCTTGAGTTGATAACATTGCAACATTGAAAACTTTCTTTGGAACCTTGCAAACCACATGTTTGCTTTCTTTCCAATAATCGATTAAGTACATGTACTTAAGTTGGCTTTGGTTATTTAAACAAGGAATCTTAGTGTTATTTAATTACAGTGACCATTGGACTCTTTTAGCTTGTTACAATGCACATGTGAAGCATGTTCATGGATTATCCCGAACAAAGAGTACCATACTCTTCTTTGACTCCTTGTCCATGTCCTCACCTTCTTGGGTTAATCATCAAGAAGATGTTTTGAAGCTTAAGGAAGACCTCAATATATGGTGCTTGATCATTTTGCAAAGAGGATTGACACCATAGTGTGTCCTTTTGTGGTGGAGAATATTCACTTTTAATTTTCATGTATGCCAAATGTCTTTTATGGTGGTGAATATAAATATCGGTAGGGTCCAATCATCCAATTAGAGAGTCTGATCACCTGATTTAGGAGAAATTATTTGCAAAGTGGTTAAAGGCCTTTAATCTAGCCTGCAAAAAAGTCTTAAATTTGCCTAATTCTCAGTAAAGAAGGAAGGTGGGTCAAGTACTAGGGCTTGTCTTTTATGGTGAATATAAATGTCTCTTGTATGTCGTATGTCTCTCTTTGGTCATATATGTTTCTCCATTTGTGAATGAATCTTTATGTTAACTCTCTCTCTCTCTCTCTCTCTCTCTCTCTCTCTCTCTCACACACACACACACACACACACACACACACACACACAAATACAAACATTTGGTCTTATATATTTCTCCATTTATGCGAATGAATCTTTATGTTAACTCTCTCTCTCTCTCTCTCTCTCTCTCTCTCTCTCTCTCTCAAATACAAACATTTGGTCTTATATATTTCTCCATTTATGCGAATGAATCTTTATGTTAACTCTCTCTCTCTCTCTCTCTCTCTCTCTCTCTCAAATACGAACCTATAAGAAAACTATAGTATATATGGGGCTAGTTTTATTTAAGAAAACTATAAGACATATAATGCTAGATTCAAACATAAGGTTGAATCACTACAAGGCTACATTCAAACTTTTATATTGACAAGTCCAGCTGAAATGGACTTCGGCATGATAGTAAATGTAGGTGGTCTGTGGCACTTGTCTTGCATTTACTTCTTCTAATAATATACACATGTGCACTCACCACACACATAGATGCACCTCTCTCTCTCTCTCTCTCTATGTGTGTGTGTGTGTGTGTGTGTGTGTGTGTGTGTGTGTGTGCATGCATGTGTGCTAGTGTGTGTGTGTGTGTGCAGCGTATGCACATATGTAATACACACATTTATATATATATAAAACAAGCATCCATACATGCAAATTAGCATACGGTTCATCTACTGATTAGTCTTTCGTGTATTGTTAGATAATGACTTAATGGGAGTGTGTTTATAATTTGGCTTAGCAAAAACTCCCTCTTATGGGCATGAGAATCTCTAGGACCTTCCACAGTCCAATTTAGTGATTAAACATCCACCATGAAGAACTGTGCAAATATCTAGTCAACCTTAAGGAATATTTGGTCATATATTGGACTAAGTATTTTATGGGGAAACACATGAGATCAATGGTTTTGTATATAATATGGTTAATTTTTAAATGAAAGTAGCATGGATAAGATTAATCACTTTTAAGTCGCATTGTTTTGCTTCTTATATGGAAGAAAAAACACATGTGGGTGTATATGTGGTAGTGGTTGGGCATATGTAAGTAGTATTATCATAAGGTTACTCAAGCCAAATGAGGAGCATTAGTTAGGAAACATTGGTTAAACAAAGCTTATTTGACTTCCTCTGAGACCTTAGGAAACCCACTCAAGCCTTGTGAGTTCAATAACTATTCCTTGCTAATTGATTTCAAAATTTTGATAATAAACTAGAATAGCTTTTCCTTTATGAAGGTGGAATTCCCCTTGCATAACTATTCCTTGCAAATTGTATTCAAAATTTTGATAATCAACCATATTTACTTTTTCATAGCTTTTCCTTTAACTTTTACATCAATGTCGAAAAAATTTAGATTACAAAAAGAAAAGAAACAACTTTTAACTATTGATGTTCAAATAAGTTCTCTAAAGAATAGTTTGGCATGGCAACATAATGTTTGGTAACGGTGGATCTATGTAGATGGTATGTGGTCTCAATGATCATTAATTGAATTAAGCATGGAACATAATATGGTCAAACTTACGTTTATCCATATGTAGCAATATCTTCTTCTATATGAAAATTAATTTAAAGGACTATTTTAAAAGTTAAGACAACCTTTGTAACGTTGTAGGAGTGCTAAACGATAATTCAACCACATTTAAAGTTTCTAATGTATTGTTTTCTATTGTTCAAAAGAAATGTTTTTTTTTGGGGGGGTGGGGCTAACTTAACTAGATTAGTTACCTTGTTGGGATTGTAGTTTAGCATTAATGTGTTGGTTTTGGAGTTATTTGGTGGATGGAAGAAGGTTGCTTAGTCTATGTAATCATTAAGCATGGTGGACCATAAAGATATCTTACTTCCAAATTCCAATGTCTAAATTACTTTTCACCACTAAAGTGAGGATTGTTGAAGTTTGAACATAAAAGTCACACTTTCTTTCCCACACATGGTGACTCTCATGTTTTGTTTGTTGATGGCGTCACACATGTACCATGAGGAGGATTGTTTTGGTTGCTAAGCCAACACGCACAACCACTTCTCGTCAAATCAAGTAAAGTAAAGTGTTTTACGATGGGTAGGCAATCTCATTGTGTCTTGGGCACTTGCTAAGAAGTTTGTTAGATTGACTCCTCTCTTGAAGGGCGCATAATAGTAGTTATAAATACATAACTAACTACCATCCAACATATAATTGAACTTCCAAGCTACGTGTATTTTCTTCTACTCTTTAAGTGGCAAAGGTCTCAATGAGTTTGCATTCATATGGCTTTTTACTTCCAAATTATTTGAAGGTAAGAAGACCATATAAAGTAAAATTATTTGAAGGTAAGAAGACCATATATGTTGGTAGGAAGCCTTTCAATTTTTTTTTGAAGACTGAGTTAACCTTAATACAACCTTATAAGATACGTAAAGAGTTGTTCAGGGATTATATCATAAACGTGTAGCACGCGGAGTATAAACGCGCTTTTCTCGAACGTGTGTGTTTTTTATCGATCGCACCTCCTCCTCCATAGCCAAGTCAAGCCCTTCTCTGCTTTCGTTTGCTTTTTTGCTTTCCCTCTCCGCATAAAAGCAGCGCCATCCCTTACAGATCTTAGGATTCTCCTGTATCGCCTATTGCCAACCCACTTCTTCATAGCCCCCATCGCTTGCTTTTTTGCTTTATCCCTGCGCAGAAAAGCAGCGCCATCCGCATACAGATCATAGGGCAATTTGCTATTTTTTTCTTTAGGGTTTTCTGATTCGCCCATCAATCCCCTCGATCTGCGATAAGCTTTTTCCTGTGCCCAAAGCGATCGTGGATCGATTTGAAAGGAATTTTGGGCTTTTCGGAAAATCATAGCATTCAAGGATTCTAGGGTTGGTACTTCAATTGCTCGGGTCCCCTTGTGCTTAAAAGAAAAAGCACAGAGTTCTTTAGGGTTTCAAATTTTGGGCCGGAAGTTACTCTGACTGAGCAGGTACATCAATCCGATTTCGTGCAGGACACGGCAATACAGAAACAGAAAGCTAAAGGCAGAAAGTAAAATAAATTCTGATTGAAAGGATTATATATCAAAGCCCAATCTGATTGACAGGGAAAAGAACCAAAAAAAGAGAAGCATGGCCTCAGGAAGCCCTATGAAAAGGAAGTCTGTCTCTCCAGACCCAAAAAATGCAAGCTCCAAGAAAAGGAAGCAAAGAGCAGAGAGCCCTTTTACACCACCAAAGAAGAAATCCTCATGTGCACAAGACAGCAAGGGATGTGGCATCTTTGCCAAGCTCATCGACTCAGGGGTAGTCTCAGACTATGAAACTGTGTACTACCTGAGAAAGAGAGACAAATCTGTGATGAAAGAGGGCCAGATCACTCGTGAGGGCGTCCTTTGCCGCTGCTGTGGCGACTTGTTCCTTTTGTCGAAGTTTGAAGTGCATGCAGGTAGTGGCCTGCACCGCCCTAGTGCAAATATGTTCCTCCAGGATGGCCGGTCCATCATGCAGTGCCAGCAGGCTGCTGAGGGTGGCGAAGCTAGTAGCGAAACGACCAGTCGGAGGTCAACAGATTGTTCATCTTCCCCTGACAGCAGCATTTTTCAATCTGAAGACGATAGTGATAACATATGCCAGATCTGTGGTGATGGAGGCCAGCTGATGCTGTGTGACAGCTGCCCATCTGCGTTTCATGCTGAATGCCTGTACCTTGATGCAGTCCCCGAAGGGGATTGGCATTGCCCTAGATGCCGGTGTGGCAAGTGTGGATCAGGCAAAGGCCTTGAAAGTCATCAAAAAGATGCATCAAAGGTTGCCACAATGCTCTCTTGTGCACAATGCCAGGTTCCATACCATCGAGACTGTGTACAGGCGGCCCCACAGCAAGGGTTTGAAGGCCACTGGTTTTGCACAAAGCAATGCAAGCATGTCTTCAAGAAGCTCCGGAAGCTGGTCGGCCGTGTATTCCCACTGGACAGAGGCCTGTCGTGGACACTGGTAAGGTCTTTCAAAGAGGACAGTGAGCCCATGATCAAGAATGCAGCAGCCAGGAGCTTTGAAAAGCAGCTCTCTGAAGCGTACAAAGTGCTGCAGCAGTGTTTTGATCCTGTTGTGGATTATGAAACCGGGGTCGATCTACTGTTTCAAACATCCTTCAATAGGAAATCAGACGTGAGACGGCTGGACTGCAGTGGATTCTATACCATGCTGTTAACCAAAGGGGAGCAGTTGGTCTCGGTGGCGACAGTCCGTACACATGGGAAAACACTGGCTGAGATGCCATTTATTGCGACCCTGGATGAATTTCGCCAGCAAGGCATGTGCAAGACTTTGATGAAGGCACTTGAGACGATGCTGCGGGGGGTTGGGGTGTACAAGCTGATTCTACCGTCCATTAGTGAGCTCCTTGAGACATGGACGGGCTCATTTGGGTTCAAATCCATGAGCCAGCAAGAGCACAAACAGGTTTCGGACCTAATCTTGTTGTCATTCCCAGGTACCACCCTTCTTCACAAAAGCTTGCTGCGGCCCGAAGTTGTGCAATGTGCAGAGCCAGTTTTAGAAACTGCTGAAGGCAGAGGGCAGTCGAGCATGATTCGGTTCAAGGTGAAGCTACTCCCACCAGACAAGGCTGCCTCAAGTTTTCAGCCTATCAGCTGTCATTGACAAGACTAGCGGCGAAGTAGAAATGAGCAGGAAGACTTTTTAAACTTTTCTCCCCTGCTCATTTGAAAGCCCGGTGGCACTCCCTCAGTGCAAAGCAAAAGGAAAAGTCTGGAAGCAAATTGTCTACATTGCCTCATCTGAATGGCGCGGGACAGTTTTTGTAAAACAATTTCAAGCCACCATTTTTGCAGCAATCCAATCAAGCTGGTGTTTTTTTCCTCTACTGGCTTGTCAGGTGGTAACACAACACATGTGAAACCATATAATACAATACAATACACTGCAGATTATTATTCGTTTTCTTCCAATAATAAAAGCTGGCAAGTTTTGCATTCACTTGTTTGGTGGAGCGCCTTATTTTGAAACAATTGACTTTGGGTTTTTTTGGGTAAAGGTATAGCAATGTGATATGCTATCATTTTTACATGAATTTTCATCTGCATCGTTGCACTGTCTACATATATTTTGGGGACCATGCTTCTGAGATCAAGCATAGTAACCTTCAATGCTATATGTGTATAGGTCTGTGTCATATTAATTGTGTGTTTTATCTGCTTAATAACTTATATCAAATTTTGTACAAATGCTGTATTGCTGTTTCATTGAAAGGAAGTGGGGGTTGGGGAAGGTGGGCTTCACACAAGTCCTGCCAGACAAGACACACAGTTGACAAGGAGTGGGGCCGGGAAGGAATATAATTTGCGAGCTCCTCCGATGGAGGCTTGCATTCTAACCAACAGGCCAAGTATATCTTTGTGCCTAGTGCCTAGTGTACAAGATAAGATGAATGTGTGTGGACTATGCAAAGGCACCATGGATATGTGTGTGCGGACATATTGTCTAAGGCTGGCCTGAATTCAGAGCTCCATTGGCCAGAGTGTATTGTCGGGAGCATATGAGAGAAAGAGAGAGGGAGAAAGAGAGAGAGAGGAGAAGAAGAAGAAGAAGAATTGGTTTTACAGTGTAGAGACTACTCCAACTTCCAAGAACCCTTGAAAGCATTATCTCACCAAAGCTGGATTCGAATTCAGGTGGATCCATGCCTTCTTGTGGGGTCTCACACTAACCACTTCTACCCACATTGCTGGCAGAAGGCTAGTGTGAAGGTCCTTTTTTACCAACAGCCCCCACACACCCCCTCCTCCCCCAGGGAGGGGGAGTGGGGTACCCGCCATGTGGGGCAGAAGTGGTTACTGTGAGAGCCTAGATGAAGGCATGGATCCACTAGGCACCTGAATTCGAATCCAGCGGGGTAATGGCATACTGTGACAAAAAAGTTACAAATAGGCAATAAGGGGTACAATAAGGCTCCTGAATCTTGATCAAGCCCCCATCGTAAGGTAAGTATCCTAGGGGTATCCAAATTTTTAACATATCTTTGACGACAAACGAACAAATTGACACAACCACCTCCCACTAATAAATTTTAGAAACATCTACTAATATTTAAACGGGCTAATAGCCCCCGCCATGTGTCCACTTTTTTTGAGGTTTGTCGCCATTGAGAGAGAGAGAGAGAGAGATTTGTGGGTTGCTATATGTAAGTGAGCTCCCCTATTCCGTCTGTTCCCCGGAGTTCTACAATCGTCTGAGGTAAGCTCGGTCTGCTTCTCCTAAGTCCCCTCCTCTGTCTGGTTCTGTGCAGTAAATCATCGTGTGTGTGTGTGAGAGAGAGAGAGAGAGAGAGAGAGAGAGAGATAGCCCGATGTGCATGCAATAACGTGTGCAGTAATTTATTGGGTGGGTGTGTGTGTGTGAAAGAGAGAGAGAGAGAGAGAGGGAGGGAGGCCCGATGCACATACAACAAGCAACTCCATCTGCTCCCCCCGAGTCCCCTCCTCCGTTTGGTGTCGTGCAGTAAATCGCTGTGAGAGAGAGGGAGAGAGAGAGAGCTCGATGCGCATGTAACAAGCAACTCCGTCTGCTCCCCTCGAGTCCCCTCCTCCGTCTGGTTTCGTGCAGTAAATCGCCGTGAGACAGAGAGAGACAGAGAGCCCAATGTGCAAAGCCTGATACATTGTGTGTGTGTATAATATATGTATGTGTGTGTTAATATATATAATTATCTTATATATATTTGTGTGTGTAATAATCATATATAAATTTATGTATTTTATAAAATAAAAAAAATGATTTTTTAAATTTTAAAACGGCATGTGTGTGTGTGTGTGAGAGAGAGAGAGAGAGAGAGAGAGAGAGAGTATTTTGAATAGTTTTATTAATTTTAAAAGTTAGTGAATAGTGTGTGTGTGTGTGTGTTGTTTGAGGGTTTAGAAAATTGTGTGTGTGTGTGTGCGCGCGCGCGTGAGAGAGAAAGAGAGAGAAATAGAAAGAGAGAGAGAGAGAGAGAGAGAGAGTGAAAGTGTTTTTAAAAGTGTTATGAATGATTTAGCTTTGTGAATAGTTTGAGGGTTTTTGAAATTGTGTGTGTGTGTGTGTGTTTTTGAAATTGTAAGTGTGTGTGTGTGTGTGAGAGAGAGAGAGAGAGAGAGAGAGAGAGAGTATTTTGAAAGTTTTACTTTTTAAAGTTAGTGAATAGAGAGTGTGTGTATGTGTGTGTTTGAGGGTTTTTGAAATAGTGTGTGTGTGTGTGTGTGAGAGAGAGAGAGAGAGAGAGAGAGAAAGAGAGAGAGTGTGTATTTTGTCCACTTCCTTCCCCTTATCTACACTTCATAAGAGCGCATGTATGTACACACACACACACACACACAAACACACACCCAAACGTGATGTACACATGTGTACATACACAAGCACACATGTGCATATATATGCACACATACACACACGCACACACACACCCACACCCACACGTTCACGTGTACATGTGTACATACACATGAGAGTAGGCAAGCAGGGGTAAAATGCAAAAAAACTCCTAACTAAACTCCATCTAATTGAGGGCAAGGATATGTATGTGTATATATACAAAAAAACTCCTAACTAAACCAACTCTATGTTAACCATGTCCTCCTCCTACTCATGGTGATAATGTTCATTATGTGTATCAATAAACACATTATTATCTATACAAGATTAACGACAACCCCACCTCCCTCCACGTGGGAAAAGGAGGTGGGGCTATTTCAAAATACCCACTCCTCCCGCAAGCATGAAGTTCACGCTTGCATAATTCCAGCATGGCTGCCTTGCTGGACTACCGCCTCCTTTCAGCCGTGCCAGCCGCGCCGCAAGCCTGGAGCGCATGGTTTTGATCGGGCTGTGGTGTGTCCAGCCACACCCCACCGCCCGACCGCCCACATCTTTCGTCGTCAAAATGCTGGAGGGCGTGGCGGCTATCCCTCCGCCGCCTCTTGAGAGCCCTTTATCCGACGACCAGTCGTCCTTTTTAGAGGCGGCTCAAATTAACAATATCGAGGTCTTCCACCTTTGATCATTTCAAAGATCCACAATCCCCTGCGCTCCAGCGTGAACTTCACGCCAACCCGTTCACCACGAAGGCGTTCCTTCCACACAGGCAATCCACTGTGCTCCAAACGCACTTGCCCTCCATGCTTCACTCACGCTCCATGTCGCATAGCGCTCCCCCTTGGGCGAGTTCTTCATGCCCTTGATGAGATGGAAGGTGGAGCCGCCCACAGCCCCCATGCACAAAGAGGCCCTCGACTCCATCTGTCCGGGCAAGGCTCCCGCGCAGCCATCTCTCGCGCAGAGCAGCCCCCTTCTTATTCCCCTCTGCTCTGCAGAGCTGAGCTATGGCTGAGTTGTAAGTTGGAGATTCTTCTCTTTTCTTTCATTTTATGTTTTTTTATGATTTTTGTCTTCTCTAATATGAATATGATGTTGTGCCTCATTGAAAAAAGGCATTGCCCTCTCTTCTTTAGTAAATCCAACCATTCTTTATCCTAGATGAATGATTAATGGATAAAATCAAGTTTTTCATAATGTTTCTCTTTGATAAGTAGAAAATGTTTACATTAGTAGAAATGATTAATGGATAAAATCAAGTTTTTCATTATGTTTCTCTTTGATAAGTAGAAAATGTTTATCCTAGATGAATGATTAATGGATAAAATCAAGTTTTTCATAATGTTTCTCTTTGATAAGTAGAAAATGTTTACATTAGAATGATTTAAATACTCTTGGTGAATTAATTTTAGAGAGTTAAAAATTAAAAAATGGTCAGCCATACAAAGGAGGTTATGGCGAAATTTTTTAAAATTGTGAAAAATAAGTTTTACTTTTTTATTCAAAAAGAGTAATTCCCATCGTATATGTATTCTTAAAGTGTTATTTTTCATCCTAGGTATAGAAAAATGCTTACTAAAATTATTTTATAAGAAAAAGTGTTACTTTCTTTAGAATTAAATTCTATGTATAGAAGGAAGCTTATTGAAATTTTATTTTGATCATAAAAGAGTGAATTTCATCATAAATAATTTGTATGCATAAACATATGCATAAAAGATATTTTTTATATATTAAAAGTGTGATTTTCATCATAAATGATTTTTATGCATAAACATATGCATAAAAGATATTTTTTTAATATTAAAAGTGTGATTTTTATCCTAAATGATTTTTATGCATAAATGGATGCATAAAAGATATTTTTTAATATTAAAAGTGTGATTTTCATCATAAATGATTTTTATGCATAAATGGATGCATAAAAGATATTTTTTATATTAAAAGTGTGATTTTTATCATAAATGATTTTTATGCATAAATGGATGCATAAAAGAAATTCTTTTATATTAAAAGAGTGATTTTCATCATAAATGATTTGTATATGCATAAATATATGCATAAAAGATTTTTTTAAAAAGTGTAATTTTCATCATAAATGATTTTTATGCTTAAAAGGATGCATAAAAGAAATTCTTTTAAATTAAAAGAGTGATTTTCATCATAAATGATTTTTATGAACGGCTCGATGTCAACGGTGCGGTCAACGGCGGCAGCCCCTTCGCCATGGCCAGAAGGAAACGATCAATCACTGCCTTTTGTTGTGATACCTGAGAAGCCCATGGGACCAAATCCCTTTTGCATTGACGGCTATTGCCTTGCAATTGATCCCGCGACCTGCATGATGATCGGCATGTATGTCGAAAGGCTTCTTGGTGTTGGTGACCCAGAGAGCATTGCCCCTCATACCCCCTTATCGTTATGTGCAGGTTTCTTTTATGCCCCTCATACCCCCTTATCGTTATGTGCAGGTTTCTTTTATGCATCATTTCATGCATAAAAATCAATATTAGTGAAAGTAACACTTTTACAATAAAAAAAATACTTTTATGCATTATTTTATGCATAAAAATCAATAATGATGAAAGTAACACTTTTATAATAAAAAAAATTCTTTTATGCATCATTTTATGCATAAAAATCAATAATGATGAAAGTAATACTTTTATAATAAAAAAATTATTCTTTTATGCATAAAAATCCATTTTGATGAAAGTAACACTTTTATAATAAAAAAATTCTTTTATGCATAAAAATCAATAATGATGAAAAAAACACTTTTATAATAAAAAAATATTCTTTTATGCATCTATTTATGCATAAAAATCCATTTTGATGAAAGTAACACTTTTATAATTAAAAAAATTTTTTTATGCATAAAAATCAATAATGATGAAAGTAACACTTTTATAATAAAAAAATTATTCTTTTATGCATCTATTTATGCATAAAAATCCATTTTGATGAAAGTAACACTTTTATAATTAAATTTTTTTTTTATGTATCCTTTTATGCATAAAAATCGATAATGATGAAAGTAACACTTTTATAATAAAAAAATTATTCTTTTATGCATCTATTTATGCATAAAAATCCATTTTGATGAAATTAACACTTTTGTAATAAAAATAATAATCAATATGCATCTTTCTATGCATAGAATTTAATTCTATTAAAAATCACTCTTTTATAATTAAAAAATAATAAATATGCATCTTTCTATGCATAGAACTGAATTCTATTGAAAATCACTCTTTTGTAATAATAAAAATAATCAATATGCATCTTTGTATGCATAGAATTTAATTCTATTAAAAAACACTCTTTTATAATAAAAATAATAATCAATGTGCATCTTTCTATGCATAGAATTTAATTCTATTAAAAATCACTCTTTTATAATTAAAAAAATAATCAATATGCATCTTTCTATGCATAGAATTTAATTCTATTAAAAATCACTCTTTTATTAAAAAAAAATCAATATGCATCTTTCTATGCATGAATTAAAAAGACACTTTTAGAATACACTAACGATGGGGATTACTCTTTTTTATTAATAAAAGATGAAATTTATTTCACAAATTTTTAGAAAATTTTGCCATAACCTCTTTTGTATGACTGACCATTTTTTAATTTTTCTAACCTTAATCTACTTAGAAATTATCCCCAATTGGTTTAAAGCATTCTAAACCAATTATCCCCAATTGGTTTAAAGCATTCTAAACTAATCAATTTTCACTTTTAAGAGAGAAACAATATGAAAAGTTTAATTCCAACAATTAGATCACTTAACTAGGATAAAGAAGGGATGATTTTAAGAATGAGAGAGGGGGAAAGCCTTTCCAAGAAGGCATAGCATCTGTTTAGCATTTTAAGATAACAAACAATTTAGAAAACCATTAAAAGAATAAAGAAAAATATAAGATTTCTAACTTACATGAATTCTGGGAGCTTTCCTTTGGCTTGATGGTTTCAGGGTTCTACTCTTGTTTGCAACAAGAGTGGCCACCAATTCTTTAGAAGAGGGAATGGTCAAAAACTAGTGAATTATTAAGAAATTCACAGTTCTTGGCTCTTGGGAGGAGTAGAGTAATAGTGCATAAAACACTATTAAGCTTCAACAAAGGGTGAGGCTTGTATTTGTAGGAAAAAGTGGGCTCCTAACCAAGCAAACTGATTCTAGAATTTTCCAGATCAGTTTGGTCAATTTTTGACCATTTTTAGGTCAGTTTAGCTTACTTTTTGGAACTAGACTTGAATTAGAAGAGGAGAGAGATGAAATATCTCAATTTTTGATGATTTAAAACTCCACCACACATGTGAAGTAGGCGCCTCATTCATGAGGGGGGAATCCCTATTGTGAGGAGGTGTCAAAAATCCATCTTTTTAGTAATTCCTTTTGTCCTTAGTCCACTCTTCATATTATGTGAGTATTTACTCATTTTTGGGGGGATTTTCTTTATTTATTCTATTTATCTTCTCCACACATTTGGATGAATCTGATTGGCCCCTCAAAACCTTAATTTAAAATTTTTCAAAAATCTGGACCCCTAAGGTAAGGCTTTGATTTCTAATGCACCTTCTGAAAATCTTTTTGAACTTCTGTTTCGAGGGAACTTATTTTAATAAGAAGAGATATTTTCCATCCAAAAATATTCAAAATCTGAATAATGTCTCTCTAGAACATTTTCTCTCTCTAGGCCAAAACAGGTAGAAACAAGATCTTTTATATTTTTGAAGAGGGATTTGATTACAGGGGAAGATGCTCGACATCTTGAGAGGCTAGGGAGGAATCTTACATTCTCTCCCACTTGAAAAACGCGAGATGTCCTCATCTCGCAAAAAACTGGGGTAATCCCGCAACAGTTCAGCTTAGGCTTTCTCCCAGGTGGCATCTTCAAAAGGATAGAACTTCCATTTGACCAATAATTCTCTCAGAATTCTATTCCTGAGAACCTTATCTCAAACATCAAGGATTTCTTCAGGTTGGAGTTCCATCTGCCCTTGGGTTGAAGAAGTTAAGATTTCATCATCAAGCACATGATTCGGGCTTAGTACATACTTTTTGAGGACTGACATGAAATACATTATGTACTTTGAGATGAGGAGGCAGAAGAAGCTCGTAGGCTAAGTCACCTACTTTCTTTGTAATCAGATATGGCCCACAATATCTGGGGGATAACTTCTTGTACTTCCCAAGAGATAAAGAACTTCTTTTGGGACGTACTCAAATGAAGACCATATCTGCTTCTTTGAATTCTCTGTCTGTCCTCTTCTTATCTGCATACTGCTTCTGTCTATCCTGGGTAGCTTTGGGTAGCTTTTATATCTTTGCGAATTGACTGCTTCTTTGAATTCTCTGTCTGTCCTCTTCTTATCTGCATACTGCTTCTGTCTATCCTGGGTAGCTTTGGGTAGCTTTTATATCTTTGCGAATTGACTGCATCTGTCTATCCTGGGTAGCTTTTATATCTTTGCGAATTGACTGCATCTGCTGCTCTATGTCATCAAGCATCTGTCTGGACATCTCGACCCTAATCAATGGGTCGGACCAAGTTAATGGAGTTAAGCAATCTTGTCCATACAAAGCTTTGAAAGGGCTCATCCCAATACTTCTGTGATAAGAAGCATTGTAGGCGAACTCGACTAGGTGCAGATAGCTTAGCCACTTCTTGGGTTCCCTGCCACAACATGACCGAAGTATATCTTCGATTACTTGGTTTACTCTTTCTGTTAGTTTTTATGTCCATTGCAGGAGTGTGTACATATATTCACGCTATTCCAAGTGTAACTCCCTATTCTTATACCAAGACTATTGAATCATGGTTATTCAAGAACTTGCGCTATATGCGCATAAGTTTTTGGAAGCAAGTTTTGGTTTCCAAGATTTTCTGGGTTTAGACAGATGCTTTAAGTGGGACGTTGGTCAAGGTTGTTCTTCTTTGTGTACACATATGTTGTCTAATCCCTGGACCGAGTTATGATCACTAGTCTCGTTTGGAGTTCTTCCTTCCGAGAACTTGTTTCAGTTTGTGGCACATGGTATGCCATGATCCATCGCATGTTATAGGGCTACGCGAGATTGTCCAAACTTCATTCGGACTTTGAGCCTACAAACATAAGGCTATCTCAACATTTTTGAGGGATAGATACTTTACTTTTATAGACAGTTATGATAGATGCTAGCTTGTGTCATAACCAACTTTGTTGGAATAGTTGTTCCTATCATGTCCAAGGTACTTTGAGGTTTATTTGGGAAGTTAGACTTTCGAGTTGATGAAGTACAGATTGATGATCTTTTCTATATTAAGATCGATTCTTCTCTTGTTTGGGAAGAGACTACTGTTGTGTTCCACTTGGTTCAGGCTTCAGTAGTAGTAGGTTATGGGTTTTTCCAATTTTGTGGTTTTTTCTAGACCAAGATTTATAGAGGACATCAAGATGAAAGCATGGTAGTCAAATGGAAGATACCTTTGGTTCTGAGATAACTATAGTGGTTGCTTACCTCTGGTACTAGGTGGTAGAATTGTCAGCTTCGAGTTACCCAAATGATTCATTTGCTCCGGATTCGACTTTTGTGTGACTAGGAATTGACGCTCATGTCATGTTACTTGAGCAGGTCGATCTCTTAGTCCGATTGTCCTTGAGACTATTGGTTTTGACCAATAGAGGGTGCTTCTCTAGTGTTGCGAGTGTGACAACTTCTCCTGGAGTTCTTTTTCTTGAGCTCAAGAGTGAGCTCTTTTGAGGAAGGGGAGTATGTCATGTGCACGCTAGGGGCAGAAAGATTGGCGAGCTAGAGTGTGGTATGTTGTGGGCAGACATGTGCTTTTTGGTCCGCTATTGATAGCGTGTGCTTTTTTGGGTGTTCCTTCCCTATTTATTGTTGGGCACACATCGACAGATGGAGCACAGGAGTGCAAAGTGCATGGAGTAGGAGCACCATCGCGCAGGAGACCATCGTCCTTGGGGGACAACCTCGGGTGGTAGAGGACACTAGATGAGGACGATGGCATGGCACTCACTAGGGCATGATGCTCTAGCTCGTGGCTCGATGGGGACGGCCAAGATTGTGAGCCTCGCTCACGGCTGTCATGGCTGGTTTTGGTGAGTATGCTTGCAGCCAGATATGTTTCTTCCGCTTTGCCTTCTAGGGTTAGGGTTTGTTGCTTTGTCTTGCTTTTCATGGCTGTATTACAGGTTTCTCTCTCTCTCGGAGAGTCGTGGGGTCTTTGATAAAGGGATACTGAGGCCGAGAGATTATGCCTAGTCTCACAGATGAGCTGGAAGCCTTAAAGGTCTCTTTGTCTCACAAGCTCAGCACAAGCACAAATCAAGGTTGAAGAAACCTTAGCATAGTAGTTCAAAGAACATGCACGGCAAAGAGAAGAAACTCTCAATCATAGTTGCTAGGAAACGCGTTTCCTTTAGGGTAGGAAACGTGAAACGTTTCCTTGTAGGAAACACGTTTCTTTCATGCATTTTTTAAACTTGTTTTGTTTGCCCCAAATCCAAAGTCGCCAAATTGCGCTTATTTTGATAAAGTTATTTTTGTCTTTCCATATGCCTCTCTCCCTCAATGTCAACATCAAGCTCTGTGCTGTCCCTGACTTGCTCATTTCTTCATGAATCCCCCACTCCTCCTCCCTCGGGTCATGTGCGTGCAATAGCTAGGTGTGTTTTTATCAAATTTGCTCAGTATATCGGAGGCTTGAAGCTTACTAATTTGGGCCAAATTGGGGCAAGATGGAGATGCTAAAAATTGGGGGTTTTCTTTACAGAGACCCCATTAAGCCTCCAACATCTGCTTAGACTCTCAAGGGTCTTAAGCAAGTATGCAATCCATTATATGTCTGATTTTTGTCAATGAAGTAAATGTAGAGGTTTGAAAATTAGGGATTTTCTCCTGCAGGCACACTCCAACAAAATGCCTCGCACAAGAGACGCTATGTGGACCCATGTGATCGAATCAGCCTCCTACAAGGGTGAAGGTGCTTCCAAATGGAAGTGCAAATACTGTGTGTTGTAGTCCAGTGTGGTAGCATAGACCAAGTGAAGGCCCATTATAGAGGTTTAGTGGGGAATGTGGTTGGCCCTTGTCAAATTGTGCCGGATGACATCAAGGCATCATTACAAGAGTGGAAGAGAGCCAAATTATTAGGCCAAATGAAGTTACCATCAGAAAAGGAGAGTAATAAAGATGAGGAGAAGGAAGATGTGGATGTCTCGGTTACAGGTAGTACAAGTGTATCCAAGAAACAAAAGGTTACAGAAGGTAGCTTTGCACCACGGGCACAAAGGACTCCCATCCCCATTGGCAAAAAGGGAGTATCAAAGCCAGTCTACAGATGCATGCAAAGCAAGAGGCCAACCGAGATGTGACAAAGCTCTTCATACAATGTGATTTGTCTTTCAATATTGTGCGCACTGCACGAGGAAAAAGGCCATGAGGGCAATCAGCCACATAGGATGTGAGTGGGATGGGCCCTCTTATGAGGCCTTGCGCACACGAGAGCTCAGAAGGGAGAGACAAGTTGTGGAGATGGAGGTAGAGCCACTCAAGGAAACATGGCAAAAATATGGATGCACTCTTCTATGTGATGGATGGTCGGATGTGAGAAAGAAGAATGTTTATAACATCCTCGTCTCATCATACAAGGGCACAATGTTCTTGTGTGCCATAGATGCATCCATAGCAAGCACAGTGGTCATAGGTGAGTACATTGGGCAACACATTTGAGAAGCTGTCATGGAGATTAGGCCACATAATACAGTGCAGGTGATCAGTCTGATAATGGCTCGAATTGTGTCTCCATGGGAAGGATGCTCGAGGAGGATTTTCCTACCATTCTTTGGACTCCATGTGCTGCTCACAACTTGGACCTCCTCATCGAGGATGTGACAAAGATAGGTTGGGTGTTAGACATCTTCGTCGAGACCTCTCGCATGATGGTAAAGTTTGTGTGACAAAGAGGCTGAAGGTGCTTGCTATGTATCGAGCAGACATCGACTTAGAGCTTCTCAAACCTTCTACCACTAGATTTGTATACACATTCATTGTGGTTGAGAGGCTGGTGAGAGTTCACCATGGAACTCCTACGCACAATGGTTTCTAGGAAGTGGACGGCTTGGGATGATCGTGAGAGTCCCAAGGCCGCTACCTTTGTACGCGTTGTCATGAGGGACAATTGGTGGCTGGAGGCTGAAGCTCTCATAAAGGCCCTTCAGCCTATTTATAGTGTTCTTTGCATCATGGACATGGAGAATAGCACTCTTGGACTCCTGTACAAGTTCATGGATAGAATTGGTGAAGCTTTGAACCGCTGCATTGTCTTATCAATAGAGAGGGATGTTGCATTATGCATGAACTCTTATTCTCTTAGTCTCTTTGATTCTTCAATTTTGTACAATATTAGGTTTATGACATTATACATTTCATGGCTATGTTTTAAAGGGTTCAGGACATCCAAGCCGTGTGGAACACACGATGGGATTGGTTTCATAGACCAATCCATGCACTTACTCACATATTACATTCTCTTTGGAGAAATGAGGATGGTGGATGGCAGCAATACTTCCAGAGATACACAGGAGGGGATGTGGACCAGCTAAGGCAACTGGAGGATGAGCTACTTATTTTCCGAAATGGTTGCTTTAAATTTGGTTTAGTGATGGCCAAAATGCGGGAGACATAGCTACAGCCAGTGTCATGGTGGAAGAAATATAGCATCAGCACCCCTCACTTGGTGAGTCTGGTGAGTCTTGACTCGACTCTTGAGTCTTGCATAAGAATCTACTTGTAGTATACTTATTACTAACAGGGGCTTCAACTTCTTTTATTGCATGAATTATGATAGAAATCCCTTGCCATTCGAATCCTATCATAGGTTTGTAGCTCCGGTCCTTGCGAGAGGAATTGGAGCACTTGGGTCCTCATCCACACAAAGAAGAGGAATCAGTCGTCAAATGTTCAATTAGAGCAGTTGGTATTTTGTCATTGCAACCTTCGGCTAATTGAGAAGATAGGCAATCCCATCGAGCCTCACCAAGTCAATGTTGAAGTCCCTTAGATTCCTTGAGAGGAGCGTGACATTTATGCCAGTAAAACTGAGGTGAGTCTAGCAACTGAGTCTTCCTCCACATCCGATTCCAATTCTCATAGTGAGTCTGAGTCTGACAATGATGAGGGCGAGGAGATTGAGGACTTGTAGGACTAGCTACTAGCTAGGCTGAGAGCCTAAGCCATGTGGCTTATCATGATTTATTTTGTATTGTTTATGGGCATTGGGCCATGATTGTTGGTTCGTCATGATTCATGTGACATGAACACTTCAAACTTTAAACCTATGTAGTGTCATGTATGGTTTTTTTTTTGTGGCATGGAATGATGGATGATTGGATCATGGATCACGGACCATGATCTGTGAATCATGATCATTGATGATGGATTACTATATGGTTTTTGTTATTTGTGATTGAAAGATTGTAGTCTACACCGTTCAGACTTCAGTCTTGCAAGTTGTAAGTTGCTAAGCAGTAAAAAGATGTAACTTGTTTGTAATGAAAGTTTTCATTGTTCAAACTTCATGCCACTTGCAAAGTGCTATGTTAGTGACCAATGTGTACTTTGTAAATTGTTACAACTTACATGTAGGCTTCAAATTGATGTTTTCATGTATTCTATACATTCAGTGTTATTTTTACATATTTTATACAATATATATTTGAAATTTTGTACATGCAAAAACTTGTAGGAAACTTTGGGCTGATTTTACGAAACCCGTTTGAAAAGCGTGTAAAACTTTTAGGAAACCCGTTTCAAACAACTCCCTAACTACTGTGCACTCGACGCCTCCTTGTGCGACACTATGGGTACTAATGCCATGGTGGACCAATTGCATCAGGAGTCTCATGAAAAGTAACAGTCAGCTTTGGAGCATGTTCACCAATTAGAGGATGGCAATGTTCACTTACACCAACACCTTGACTAGGCCCGGGTTGCAGACCAAAGGAATATTCTAGAATCCATCGAGGCGTCAGCTGGGGAGGATAGCCAGGTTGTACTTGCACATACAGCGCTGGCCATGGTGAATGCCACTCATCTCCCTGAGTATTTCGCCTCTTCTAGGACAGTTGAGAGTACTTGGAGCTGCATGAAGGCTTGCCTTGATTCAACAAGAAGTTGATGTTCGGCAGCCCATTCATTTCAGGAGTCTCTCAAGTGATTTCCTATTATGTCTACCCTTTGCTCATTATGGCGTTCTTACATGAGGATCTTGTGCTGGAGGCTCCATTGGATTTAGTGTCCGCGCCATGTTTCTACACTCCATAGTGCTCAATTTGGACACTTCTTCTCCAGCTCACATATGTTTTCCCCAGGGATTAAGAAATTTTACTACTTGATGTCACTGATTAATTCTAGCTAGATGTACATTGTGATAGAGATTTCCTTGTTCGGAGTTGGTGTTGGGGATGTCCTCGGTTGGGATGCAGGAAGCTCTTGCCACTTACCATCATTTGGTGTCCCACCATTCCCAGGTTTATAAGCTCGAAGGGATATTGAGCTTGCACAAGATTGTCCTTGGACATCTCTGGAGTCTCAATACACAGCATGAGGGTAAAGGTTTCTTCTTTTCTATACATGTCAATTACCATGGTGTTGCAGATTGTGATCTTGCTAGTTGGCGAAAGTACATTCTTGACCCTGTGGACATGCTTCCAGAGGAGTTCCATGGGAATGAGGCTCTTCCAAGTTCCAGGTGCTAGAGAGCTCACTTATACACCCGGAGTTTAGTCAGAGATGGATCCATTACCATCCCAGAGTCTGGGAAGGGTTTCTGCTGATCCAGATCTTGATATAGTCTTGCCTAGTGATACAAATAACACCCCTTGAGGAGTCTGACCTTCCCCCAAAAGATCCACCTATGCTAGAGGATGTGGGTAGTCACCTGGACATGTTGTAGGATTATTCCTTATGATCCTCTCTAAGAGCCAGTGCAGCCTCGAGATGACTCTGCTCGTCTCCTTACTCCATCCATGCACAGTGCCCTGAGATTGCTTTGATGCTCATGCCCACTCGGGGAGTGTGTGCAGTGTGGAATACTGTGGCAAAGGATACAGGGTTGGTAAACCCACACTTGATTGATCTCTTGGATATTCAAATATGCACCTACATCATTAATCAAATTTTTGACAGGTGGAGGCCTCGTGACTATGTGACACACCATGTGTTAGCAAGGATCTATGGCTAGAAAGAGGCATCCCGATCGGCACCGTTGGATCTGACGTGAACTACTGACGTGAACTAGGGGTAAACTCAGGGTGAACTAGGGATAAAGTGAACTAAGGGTGAACTACGATGAACTTTATCCGACAAAAAAGTGAACTAGGGATTGCACAAACTTTTAGAAAGATTGCAAGGGAATAATTTGAGAGGAGATTTTTTAGAGGAGCCTTAAAGTTTGTAACTAACATAGGGTCTTTATAAAAGGTTTGGGAATTGCCTATGTTTCACACAATCAAGAGACACTAAGGTATGCACTCGGTCCCATGATAAGTATTATAGTAAACTTAGGGTAAACTATGTGACTAAACTTAGGGTAAACTATGTGACTAAACTACGGGTAAACTAAGAGAACTAAGAGAACTAGGAGATATAGTGAAATTAGGGTAAACTATGAGTAAACTAAGAGTGAACTAAGTGATTTCTTGCAATAATTGCATATTAAGTAAACTAAGAGTGATCTAAGAGTGAACTAGGAGTTACCTGGCTTTAAAGTAAACCAGGGGTAAACACTTAGTAATTTGGGATTCCATACTCCTTCAATATTCCCATACTCCTATTAGGGTCCTTATTTATCATATAGGTAGATTTATTCTTAGCTACATTTTGGAAAGGTCAGAGTGGAGTGCCTCGACTACGTAAGTCACTTCAGGTGGTCAGAGGTTGATTTAGATGATGGTTCGAGCACCTATGAAAACAAGCGACCATGAAAGTGATGACTCAAGCTCCTATGAAACAAGTGACCCTAAAAGAGATGAAGATCAATCTCAAGTTGCCATTATGAGCTTAGAACATGTAAGCAAACAAAGAATCTTCTCTCCACTTAATCACATCAATATGTTTCTCCCACATTCTATTCTTTCGATTAACAAAGTTATGACTTGATGAAGGTGTGCATCCCAAAAAGTAGCTCAATAAACTTGGAGGCTTTGAAGTTGCGTGACACTAGAGGCATGCTTGATTTAAAGTGATGGAGGAAAATGAAAGACAACCTGTGCTTGGAGCAAAATGAAGATGGTTCTTATTCTCTTTGCTTAAATTGAAGATCTCCTACATAGAGTGGGAAAGCATTGTGCAAGAATGCTACACAATGGGAGATGGAACATGTCATCGAGATAAATGATACTCTTCAAAATATTAAGTCCATATGGTGTGTGGACATTAAAAGGCAGGGAATTCCTATCACATATGTGAAGGACTTTCTCAATGTTTGTGAATGAGCAAGATGAACCAAACGTCGCAAACTATTTCGACCACTTTCCAAAAACCACAGTACTCTACTTCTTAAGCATGAAAGGAGTGTAAATGTATCACATGTGGATCAAGCTTTGATCGAGATTATGATTGAGCACAAAGTAAGGCTATCTATGGTTTTCTCTATTAAGAACCATGGCAAATGCAAGGCAGTCGTTGATTATGCATGCCATAGCGGCAGGGAACCATGTAGGAGAGGAACCAAAAAGAGACTTAGGAAGTCAAAGAGGTGTGGTTGCCCGTTGAAGGTAGGAGTACAATATTTTATTGACACAAAAAATGCTTCCATTTCATTGCATTCTCTTCATGAAGGACATATCCCTGACACACGTGAGTATCTGTATCATTTACCAGTACACCTAAATGTCATTGAGTGTTGCATGGAGGATTTGTTTGATGATGTGGGTAGCTCATGACACGTGGCAAAGATGTCTTTATGAAAAGAAAGATTACATTATGAGCAATCCTCTCCTATTGATCAAGTAATCTACAGGTTCTTCATGATTTAAAGAGAGATTTCTATGATGTCATACCAGATTCGCAATCAAGGTACCATCTATAACTACCTTTAAGTGGTTTATGCCTTGTATATGCTATTTTATGTGTAATTGTTAGTTGATTGGCATTTCTTTCCAAATGTAGGAAAGATCTCAAAAGATGACTGGACCACCATGTGGAGTGAGGATTGCATGTTGTAGAAACAAGGCAAGGTAGGTGTTATATTCTTGTTCCATAAAAATATTTAGATGGTGATAAGTGGGAATACTAACATTCCTCCTATATTGCTAGATGTGCTATTGCCATCAACCTTACAATCCTCAAGCAGTGAATGATAAAGATAAACCATTCAACATGGCAATGCGTTATTCTATGCATAATTCATGGGCTATTGACAGTACTTTTAAGACAAATGTATTTGGTCTTCCATTATATTCCATAGTCTTGCCAAACCAACATGGTATAGGTATACCCATTTGGCTTATGATGTGCACCAATGATCCAGGCTCAGACCATGAAAGTATTGCCCTAAAGATAACCCTAAATACAGTTATCTCTGGAGTGAAAAATGTTTGACCTATGGCCCTTGTCAATGATAAATCCCAAACAGAGCTTCAAGATTTTAATGAGGTGGTTAAAGAAGACCCGTAGTGTTGGAAGTACGATAGCTTGGGACTTTGCCAACAAGTCTCCTGTCATATTATTATGTGTTGGTTTCATGCAAAGAAAGCATGGGTGGAGAACCTTCTGTCAAAGGTATGGCCTGGTTTGAATATGTGTGCCCTTTCTTTTTGTTGCACAAGTATCATTTAATTCAAAAACCTTGCAAATGTAGGTTCCAAAGGAGTTGCACATTATGTGTGCATATAACAGTTGCCATATCATCTCTACTCTTCAATGACAAGGCTTATGTACAGTGTCACTCAATTTGATTTTGAGAAAAACTATCAAGGGCTTTGGCAATACTCCACTGCATATGGAAATGTGCAAAGATATGTGACAAATGGGTAGTGTGGGCATGATTGTCCTTGGCGCAAGAGATTGCCCAAGTACGGTCATCTATTCAGTTATGGAAATGTGGACACCAAAAACTTAGTTGAGAGATTATGGTAATATATAAAGTACACTCTATTGGATGCATAAATCAATAGGTCTATCCTAGATCTTCTACATGCTATTGAGGGTGATTCTACTAGTGGTACCGCATGGTGGGACTTTGTTGGAGTTTTTTAAGCAAAAAAAAGAAATATGTAACTAAATTTTTCAATGTGTCAATTGTTTTGGGTTGATTGCTTCTTATAACATGTGGTTTTGATGTTCTAGTTGACTCAGGGCGCTTTAATATCCATGGATCGTCAAACAACCAGACCGTAAGACTACAAGAAGGCAAGAAAACATTACAACGATATAAGAATGGTCCATCTTCTTTGCAGATTATAAATGCCATGAGATTATTGTTCAAGATCCAAAGTGTTTCTACTCCAAGTCATTGGAATTATGTGAGCATGCAATGCAATTATTGTGATTGCCCAGATTTGACAAGTGCTTGCAAACACCTTTATGCACTATGTCTAATCATAGAGAGGCACTTTTCACACTTGCTTCCCATTCTTCCAATTGTGGATAATGCACATGGCAAGGATATACAGGACACAAATGCAGATCATGTACAAGATGTTGAAAGTGCTATGGAGAACAATGTGGCAACTTCAAGTTGTGGTGTGGATAATAGTAAAGTCATGGTTTGTGTCAAGGAAGTGAGACATCCTTTCCAAGATTGAAGGAGAACTAGAGCACATTGATTCTTCTCAAAAAATTGCCTTCATGCATCAACTCAACACTTGCAAGAAAATTCTGATGAGAACTCTTGCACCCAAAGTGAAAGAAATGCCTATGAGAGGAAGCATTCGCCAAATACAAGCAAATGTGACTCAAAAAGGCTTGGACATGGAAAGAAGCTAAAGTTGTATGCTACATCGGAAGAGCAAATTGAGATAGGGTCTTCTCATCCCATGGAGAGAGCTTTTGTTAACTGGTGTATTACTAAGGAAGCATCAACATGGCAGATATTGCGTCAGATTTTAGGAGAAACCACGGATTTGGTGTCCACATTGTTGTACCCAAACTTTTATGGTAGAGTCTAAACCCTAGGGTTACCATCACATGCACCACATGCCTTGCACTATTCCACCTAGCAGCAGAGCAAGGCATGCTCCAATTGGTGTAGAGGGATTTCTACTTAATAAGCGATATTGTAACTAATATATCATGCAAAATTTCAGCATGCAAGTATGGGAAATCCCCAAATGATGAGAGGTGCTTCACACTAGTTCAAGAAGATGGTGGAGTCCTTTGTAATGTTTTTGTATCCGAATGGAGGCTTGTACTCTTGTAATGGTTTTTTTGCAATGCCACTCTTAAGCTGAATTGATTGTCATTCTCTCTCTCTCTCTCTCTCTCTCTCTCTCTCTCTCTCTCTCTCTCTCTCTCTTCTTCCTAGAGCTGAATTGATTGTCATTCATACTCTCTATCCCCCTCGTGAAGCCTACTTCTCGCTACTGTATATTCCCAGGCTTACCCTAGTTCACTCTTAGTTCACTTCTAGTTTACCCTTAGTTCACTTCTGGGTTTATCTACCCCACTATCCTCCCTTGAAGCCTGCCTTTTGGTCAGTGTATGTTCCCAGGTTTACCTTAGTTCACCCTTAGTTCACATCTAGTTTACCCATAGTTGACCCTTAGTTCACTTTTGGGTTTATCTACCCCTTTATCCTCCCACCACCAAGCATACCTTTCGGTCAGTGTATATTCCCAGGCTTACCCTAGTTCACCCTTAGTTCACTTATAGTTCACCCTTAGATCACTTCTAGGTTTATCTACCCCTCTATCTCCCCTTCAAGCCTACCTTTCGATTAGTGTATATTCCGAAGCTTACCCTAGTTCACCTTTAGTTCACTTCTAGTTTATCCTTAGGTCACTCTTAGTTCACTTCTAGGTTTATCGAAACACATCCATACGTTAGACGAAAACTATTCATAGCCACAACTTAGCTCACTCTTAGTTCACAATAGTTCCTGCTTAGTTCACTTCTAGTTTTAGAGCCATTTGTTAATACATAAGAAAGGGTGGATTTGCATCCGTTCAGCCAAAATGTTTAATACATAGAAAAGAGTTGAGTTGCATCCATTCATCTAAAATGTTCACTACATAGGAAAGGGTGGATTTGCATCCATACATCTAAAATGTTCACTACATAGAAATGTGAGCACATCCCAAATGTGAGCTTTACTTTTTCTCCACTTCCAAAGCACTCCTAGTCCAACCGACAAGTCCTTCCTTCAACCCCAACACATCCTCGTGCTTAAACCATGTCTTTGTTAGCTGTACATAATAAAGGAAACTTAATGTGAGATCTCATGACATGAAGACCTTTCATTTCAACATGCATTTTTGGCAAAAAAGGAGTAGATCTTTCATTTCAACTCACCCAACTCTTAGATCTCTTCTCATAAGCACCATCAATGAGACACTTAGACACAATCGACAAAGTTCGGTTGGCATGGAACCTAGAGAATCAACATTATCTCCAAAATGAAAATGTGGGCTTGCAAGACACCTAGCAATATTGAATCTTTCTTTGATATACCTCCAGGATCTCCTGTGGATCTAATGTCTTTCTTGGCCTCTCCATAAAGTTTTTTAGATGGGTGTTTAAGCAATTTTGAGATATGACTTGAAGTATAGTAAAGAAAAAGTGACGTAAAACATTATATAAACGTACAATGTATTTTGCATATACAAAGTCTCAAGCACAAGTACTTGTTTTATAGGTTTACAATAGGAAGGTGATGCTAAGGGTCGGATCTAGGCAATGAATTGAAGTACATAATGCCATGATCTTTCCATGGTAAACGTATAAATTTTTTCATGTGGTTATTGTACATCACAAAAAGAACCCATTGGTCCCTTCAAAAGAAAACCAAACCATGTATAAGAAATAACCAAATCATAAAATACTCATAGTAGAAACAAAAATCATATAACCATACCGATCAACTATTGGTAAGAAGAGAAATAATTTTGTAGACATATCTATACCGCCAAAAAAGTTTTTGACTAAGTTGCTATGATCATACCATAAACTATCAAGGAACTAGACTCTTTCAAGCACCTCTTTCGGCAATGTGTTTTCAAGCCACCTACTACGAGGGCCCAAATCAACCATGTAGAGTCTAAAGACTACCATCCCTTATCTATTAAGCACATAGAAGGATGCAAAAATAAACTCAGAGCATGAATAAATTCATGGTCCTTGTTGAGGCCTTTTCATTCATGATTGCATCAAGCACAATCACATCAACCCGGAAACCACATTAGATCCTTGAGATCTAAAGTGTATAGATAATCCACTTTCAAATCTACAACAAGAGAGAAGTTGAGATATCATTACAGTGTAAGTAGCAATAGCTTAAAATTAGATGAGATAGAAACTAAGTTACTAACACTTACCTTTCTCGTATGATCCCAACATCATTTTCAATGTTTTTAGAAGATTTGAAGTGAATCCCACCGCCGCTGGAGATTATCAATGTGAGTGGTATGGTAACACTCAAGGAAGGAGAGTCAGTAATAGTCACTTGAGGTTGAGAGCCAATAGCCCATCGTATCTAAAGATAAAAAGAACAAAGATGCCAGCAGTGAGATACATCCAATATCAAAAAAGATATACGTCTCATCAAAGGTTTAAAAAATAAACGAACAAATCTTATAACACTAAACCTTAGTTATTTTGTGCATTTGAGTTGAGAGAGTTGCCTCTTCCTTTCCTGATTCTAGAGGTTTCGATGGCAATTTCCTCAGCATATCTTCTTTGTTTTTTTTTCTTGGTGGGTGCTAGGAAAGGACCATGTTCATCTCTTGTACAACGGTTTTTCTACAACATTAGAGAGGTCAACTATTTGAAGAATTTCATTACCAAGAAAGATTATGTTTGAGAAGAAGGCTACATTTACATACCGGAGTGTGGGATTGATTATCAACATTATCTTTACTATCTTCCATCACTTTGACTTCTTGTGATTGCTCCCTCTCTATGGTACAACGCTTCTAAAAAAAGAGCACACTATGGGGAAAAAAAGTAACTCAGACATGATAGAGATAAGATAAAATGAAGTTTGCAGAGTTTCACTTATATGTGCATCGTAGCCTTCATCAATCCTTCATTGAATGTTTTGCATACGCTCTTCTTTCATGTCCATATATGCATCCAAAGCTCTCATTAGCTCCCTTTCAAGAAACACATCACGAGGCCTCTTTGCTTGCTTTTCGACATCTGTCATAGCATCCAACTCCTTGCATTTCGCTTTCTTTTGCTCTCTTTGAAATTTCTTCTTGTTTCTCTTGAACTTATATTCCACATTTGTGAAGCGAGCTTGAGTTTGCTTCTCGTACCTCGATGATCTTGAAGCACTATGCACGAGCAAACCCGAGGAGCAACCCACTTTTCGAAATGGAATGATGTGCACAATGTGATGGACCTCATTATGCTGGTCCATCATGTCTGTCCTCTTCCAAATGTTTTTTGCATGACAATCATCATTGGCTAAACATCGCCTAGTTACTCTACCATCTCGGCAAGCTTGACATCTTCATACAGAATCACAATTGCACTCTAAGAGGATTGAAGCCTAATGATTGAAAGAGTAGAAGTGATTAAGACGGGCACAAAGATATTTAAAGCTAATTGAAGCTCAGTTTAAGAGCACTCCAGGTGATAATTAAGAGCATTTGTCTCCTTAGAGCTATCTCATAAGATCCTAAAAATTAGGTTCACATAGAAATAACCACATCTAAATCTATGATTATCTTACAATATAAAGAAAAGGAGATTCTCCCTTCTATAGTAGTGCATCCCACTATTGCAAATACTGCTTTTGCAACTTCTCATCTTGGCAAGAGAAGCTTTGATGTTTATGCAGCATAGAGGCTTCTAAGATGCAAGCAAAGATCATGGCATGTAAAGAGAGATCCCTTGTAGCCTTGATGCAAAGTGAGGCCTACTCTACTTGCAAACAATGGTTTGTCAAATAAGCTCTCAGCACCATCTCTAGGGTTATTTATAGAGCTAAGTAATTACGTTGGTTTAAGACAAGGTAGCATGTATAGTAGATTTCATTTATATGCTATTTGCCATGTTTAGCAAATTTTAAAGCTGAGCTGATATCTTAGGATTAACTTTAGCTAATATGGAAAGCTTTTAAAGCTAACTTTTAGTGATTAGCGCTAATTGAAGCAATTAACTGAAGAGATTGAATTCTTAGCACCGACCTTCCCTCTCATTCATCTCACAGTCGCATTCGTGTCGTTTGCGCTCCTCGGCCCCTAAACCTTCTCTCCTGTTCGTCTCATAGTCTGCAATGTTGGGTTGTGACTATGCACTTGCTTAGGTTGCTGAAGTGATAAAACGTCTGCACTAGCAAGCATCAAATGTCTGTGCTTGTGCTTGCTCAGGTGCAGAGTCTGCACTGGTAGCTCTCTGCAATGCTGGTTCAGCTAAGGGTCGATGTTAAATTATGCTTGTGCCAGCTCTTTGCTAAAACGTATGCCCTAGCCAGCATCAAACGTTTGCGCTTGTGCGTGCTTAGGTGCAGAGTCTGCACTGGGAGCTCTCTGCAATGTTGGTTCAACAAGGATCTGTGAGGTAAACTACGCTTGTGTTAAAAATCTAAATTCAATGGCCTTTATTAGCTGTGGGCAAGGTGATAATTAAAGTCATCAATCAAATCCTCTAGGATCTCTTTTGTTTCCAAGAGATTATTCTCACGAAGATCGAACGGTCAGAGAACCCGGGCCGTTGATCCCTCTTGCACGAGATGTGTCACATAGTCCTACATCCAGGATTTTGAAGATATGGTTCAAACCAAGTTCGGGACCACGTCGGCAGTTTTCTACTTCCATATCTTTGCATATCGTCGTTAGCGGTTTGATAAACTTAAACAAGCTTTTGTTCGAGTCAGTGGCATTAGTTAATAAAAGACCTTAGGTAAACCTAAGGTTTGGGTGACAGATACACAACCTTACAATATAAACAATGAAGGGTTAGCTGAGCAAGAGTGACGGGATGATACTGCCAAGCGCGGTTGGCGCGCGGTTATAGCCAGGTCAGTAGTCGGGTGAATAGCTGGGCACATTGATGAGGTTTCTGAGTACATAGATAGACAGATAGGACCACGAGCACGATTGGCACAAAACTTGATAATGGGGAGGGGGGTGTGCGTGTGCTGGAGAAGCTAGGGGATCACAGAGGCATGGTGCGAGGTAGCAGGCTATGCAAAAGAAGAGGGGGTGAGAGGAAGAGTAGGACACCTGAACCGCGGATCGATGCACTCCAAATTCTACACGGATTTATGCCAGGTTTAGAGCCTGAGTACAAGAGCTGTCTGCAACCAAAGAACCTAAAGATGTGACAAAGTGATCAAGTATGCTCAGATATATGATGATATATCTCGTAGATCATAATCACTTTTCAGATAGCAGTCTAAGAGGGTGGAACATCAAAATTTAAAAGAAAATGTTTTCGATGTGACAAGGGACAAGTGGGACAAGGGGGTCAAGAAGCACAAGGGGCCACTAGGCTAAGAGACATAAGAAAATCTCATAGAGAAAGGAAACCCACACACATGTAAAAATAAGAGCAGTATGAGAAAGAAAAGAAGGAAAATCTATGCTTTCAGTGCTACCAACCTGGACATTGTAAGCAACTTGTCCTAAGCTAGGTGCTAAATAGAGTTCCAATGATTTGAAGAAGGATGCTTGGCCTTCTAAACAGGTACACACGATGCAAGTGTTACCTCTTCAGACCCGAGAGTTTAGGGAGGTGATAGTCTGTCATACTGATAGCACCCATGCTTTCATGGTTAAGCAGGCGATGTGGCCAGCCATCATTTGGGCCACATGATTTAGTTGGAATGCACGGTTCAATTAATGGCCATAGATTTATCATAATGATCAATGATGTTTTGAGCTGAACACATGCCTTGTCACTTGGGAGTTGATTGGTGATCATTTTGGGTTCTTTTCTTTGTGGCATTTGAATGTTCCACCAACTAGTTGAGGACGTCATTGTTGTCATTGATAGGCAATTTGAGCTTAAAGGTTACTTATTGCTTCCACAGATGGAGAAAGCAACATCCAATCCATACGAGGGAAGAGGCTCGTAGCTTTTTGTGCTTCAGATCATGTAGATTCTTTAGGATTGGATCCTCCTTTTTGCATAATGGTATCGTCATCTTTGTGTTGTGGACCATCAAGGTGACTGTATTCTTGGGGTGAAGCACACTTGCGCTTGGGAAACAATGAACCATTCACACCTTAGAATCAAATCTTCTTTCAACATATACTCAGGCACACAACAATTGTGTGTTCAAAGTACCATGGCAAATGGATGCTTATGATGAGTATCATCATAAACTGGAAAAAAGTTGCTTGTGCTTTTTTTTAGTGTCCATTGCATGTTCTATTGTGCTAATTTATAGCTCCAAACTAGGCTTAAATTGTTTGGGCTCATTTACAAACCCATATGGTATCTTGTCACGCAAAATAATGTGTCTTGCAACTTTCCATCCTTGGACATGCACATATCACTCCATTAAATTTACACTTAGCCCTTTCATTTCAAAATTACATAACCATCTAAAAAACCATGGCATAAAGGACAAAAAAGACTTGAAATTTCCAAGAAATCTTTCCCCAAAAAAATAGAGTACACAAAATATGGCCTCATTGTGATCTACATATAATACCTCAAAATGGGGCAAAGGATAGCCATCAATCCACTATTGGCCAAGCTAGTTGTGGCACAACTGCCAGCCTATGCTTCAAGTGGTCCTTGGTCAACTTTTTCCATGGAGGAATACCAACACCAATCTCCAACTCATGGTTTGTAGAGAAATCAAAAACATTGTTGGGCAAAGCATACAAATGGTGTGGATGAGTCTGGCCGATAGTGCTAGACCGCCTCACACTTGGGTCAAGTATTGAGAGTGCATTCTGCGAGGAATTTCTACCTATGATGAATGAGCTTCAGAGATCGTGGCTTGTGGGAAGAAACTTGGTGTACTAGAATTTGTCGGTGGTGTGGCCATAATAGGAAAGCACATGCACCTGCTAGTGTGGATGCAATTGGCTTCCATGAAACTTATGCTTGTAGAGATGGGAGCACATAAATGAAGGAAAACATGAGATTTATGCTTGAGAAAGAGGAGATGAAAAGATTCTTTATATATACATATATATATATGTATCTACACACACACACACACACACACACACACACACATACATACATATACATACATATATATGTATATGTATATGTATATGTATATATATATATATATATATATATATATATATATACATACATACATACATATACATATATATATGTATATGTGTGTGTGTGTATATATATATATATATATATATATGTATATGTATATGTGTGTGTATATATATATATATATATATATATATATATATATATATATGTATATGTGTATATATATATATATATGTATATGTGTGTGTGTATATATATATATATATATATATATATATATATATATATATATATATATATATATATATATATATATATATATATATATATATATATGCCTCCCTCAACCCCCCCTAGCCGTGCAGTCACACCCCCCTGACCCCCTAGAGCCGTCCCATCACACACCCCTCACCCCCCGGAGCCGTGCCCTCACACCCCCCCCCTCGTGTTGTGCCCTCACACCTCCTGGTCCTCGGGGCCGTGCTCTCACACCCCCTTGCGAAGCCTGCCCCGCCGCCGTCACAACCCCCTAGCCCCTCGGAGCCGTCCCTGTCGTGCCCTTGTGCCCCCGCCCCCTGGAGCCGTCCCCTCACACCCACCCCACCCCCTGTGCCCTCACACCCCCCGACCCCCCAAAAGCCATGCCGTCACACACCCCCCCTCGTGTCGTGTTGTCGCACGCCCGGTCCCCTGGAGCTGTGCTCTCACACCCTCGGCCCCCTCGTGCCATGCCCTCACCCCCCCTTCTCGACCCCTCGGAGTTGTGTGCCCTCATACCCCCCCGCCCCCTTGGAGCCATGTCGTGTCCTCACCCCTAGCCATGCCCTCACACCCCCGGCCGATGTTCAATATCCATTTTGCTACTATTTTGATGTTCGTCATTTATTTTATTACAAAAAGGTGTTGCATAAATATTGTGTTTCAATAAATGTTTACTTTTTTAATTTGTAGCTAAAAGGTTGAATAGCGTCCTAGGCATGTTGTTACAATTTTGAAACTTTTTTTCATTTATTTTGTCTCGCTCGATAGGGCACACTAGCAAGGGGGTGCGGGGGATGACACGTCCCCTAGGGGGGCTTCCCCGATTGCCCCTTGCCCCGAAGGGTCGTTTACGATATGGCCTATATGCTTTTTGAACTTTGGGCCATGTTTATACAAAACCCCGTTAACTGTTTACTTTTGGTACCCTCTTGTTATCCTTGCTGGATTATGCAGTTGGCTGCTTCAGTACCCATAGGGTCTTTACACCATCACATAATAGCCCTGTGCTTTCAAAGCTATCAATGCCCGAGACTCAACAACTGGCACAATCCCTGCTCCAATGATTAGTAGCATGGCAACCCCTTAGGTGAAGGCAGCTATGTTTGTGTATGGGACAAGTGTTATTGTAGACATTGATATAAGATGGCATAAGTGCATTGGACACGTGAACATACAACGTCGAAAATCTATGCAAGCCGAAAATATTGTTGGAGGCTTTCTGAAGTTCAAAGTGGATGGTATGCATAAAATCTGTTATGCATGCCAACTTGGTAAGCAGGCCAAACATGCTTTTCCGCATGATAAGCATGTAAGTGGAAGGGCATTGGATTCACTTCACCACATCTCCAAGCTATCCCTTGTATCCGTCGTCGTGGCCTTAAGTCACTCGGGCTAAGGGTTTGAAATCCTTATCAAAAGCAAAGCAAAAGCACAAATATACTATAAAAAGGTCCAAGCCTACTAAGTTCTAGCCACTACATAAGTCTTTAAGACTTCGCCATTTGACTTGAAGCACAAGGGTAAGGCCATTTTTATAGATCACAAGCACCATCATTGCAAAATATATAGGCACTTAGCACAATTGGGAATGATTATGGGATTTGAGAATTTGGCATGGTAAAGGTCATGAAACTTCTTCATCTAGAGCCGTATCTCTGTAGTAGGTGGGAGTCCTTCAAAAAGTACGGAAAGTTACAAAATGGCCCCCTTTCCTTGAGCTATAAGAAGATTTTCCATGACTAGCAATGCTTGGTTGGCATGAAAAAGAGGGGGCCAGTGCTGTGAGGAGGGAGATGATGATGGTGGTGGTGGTCATTATGGTGCTGGTGGACTAGGTGGTGGGTGGTGAAGGGTCATTTTAGTAGGAGGCTTGGAGGATGTTGGGGGATATTGGGGTGTTGTCCTTGTCATTGGGAAGTGTCCTCTAGGAGTTTATCATTATGGTACTTGTGGAAGGTGGATTACGACCACCCTCTACTTTATTTTGCAGCTCAACCTTGTTTCTTGCAGATTTTTTGTGTCTATATCAACCTAAACTTAGACTCAGCCTTTTCACTTATCACTTTTGCTGCATGGCTCGTGTGAGTGCATTGAGGTTTTTTTCAAATTTTATCATCTTACCATTACACACGTAGGTTAAGTGCATAAGCCCTAGGGCCTTCACTATGTATAGGTCCTAATGCATCAGCCTCATGCATAGGTCCTTACGTACGTATGAGGCATAAATACTTATGCACGAGGCTAAGGTTCTTTTGTGCTTAGGCCTCTTATGCATAAGTCCTTATGCAAGAAGCCTAATGTGAGGGTGCTGCTCTTAATGGAGTAGCCCTAATGCATATGGCATATGCATAAGACCTCATGTGTAAGAACCTATGCATGAGGCTTATGCATAGGTTCCTTCGACCCTAATGAATCGGTCTACTACATAGGGTTATTGTATAGGCCCTTATGCAATAGCCCTTATGGATGAGAGCATGTATGTAATAGCCCTAATGCACATGGTGGCCTTTACATAGGCTAGAATAATATTCCTTATGGATAGGGCCTATGAATAAGACCTAGTGGATAAGGACCTATCCAGAGAATACTTTGCATAAGGACATTAAGATCAAGGATTGAATCAATTGAAAACACGTTTAAGAAGGATCAATCAACTAGGTGTAACTTTATTATAAATTATAAAAGTGTTCTTTTGTAAGGCTCTTTCTTGTCATGACAAAGTGCATTTTAATTCTTTGGTAAGGCTCTTTATTATTAAAAAATAATACACATTTCGGTACTTCTGCACGGGCATTTATTTGTTGCATTTGTAATCTTGCATAGCCAACGCTTCTTTATCCACAGCCTTTACCGCTGCGGAGAGGCTAGTCTGTAGTTCAGAAAATGATGGCGAAGGGGGCCTGGAGCTGGGCGATGGTGTCGGTAGAGACCTGGAAGGCCTGGGAGAGGACAGCGGAGGGAATTCCGGAGCCGAAGAGGGTGGCAGGGAGAGAGACCGTGCCAGGGTTGGAGCTGCTGAAGGAGGCCAAGGCGAAGGCCTTGTTGTAGGAGCTGGGGTTCACTTGGAAGTGCACGAGCCCCTTGGGGAACACGAAAAGGTCGCCCTTCTGGAGCGTCTGAGTGAACAAGTGACCAGTGGTGTCGACGAGGCCCACCATGACGCTGCCGTCCACCACGTAGAAGAGCTCGGTGGCTCGCGGGTGGGTGTGGGGGGTGTTTTGGGAGCCTGGCTGAAACTCCAGGAGAGCAGCGGAGATGCCCAAGCCGTTTAGTGCCGGGAAGGCGTCCACGAAGGCCTTGATGGGCTTGAAGGCGCCTGCTGGGGCGTTGGGTCCACCACGGAAGCCCGTGAAGGTGAAGAAGTTGCCGTCCAGCATGCTGGCGTTCATTCCCGCGGGCACCGAGAAGTCGGTGGTGAGTTCTGGGTCGCTGGCGCTGGCCATCTGTGCCACCAGCAACGCTAACGCTGCTGCGCACATGAGCAAGGCATCATGGGAGAACACGGCCATCCAAAAAGACGTGAGGATCGAACGATGCGAAATGTTGTGTTTGACGAGAGCACCACAGCACGGCACGGCAAAGCGAAACCTTAATTTGCCTTGTTAAAGGCCGAGGACTCTCTGTGGGCATGCTCCGGCATCAGAGAGCCTATTTAACATCTTCAGGCGAGGGTTCCAACACACGCCACATCGGCCGGCACGCTCTTGACATCCTCGCCGCTCCGGCCGGCAGGCACCCGCCGTTTCCCATTTGCAACTTTCTATCTGTTCACACTAGCTTTCACCTGTGCTGCTTTGGTTTGGTCCTGTGCTCCTGTGTAGTATAGCATTCCTAGCCTCTCAGTGTTTGTCACACTTGATAAATGGCAGGGTTCATCTTGCCCTTGCATCCATAGGGAGAGTAAGGAATATAGCAGAGAGGCTTCTAAGATGCAATGAAAGATCATGGAATGTAAAGAGAGATCCCTTGTAGCCTTGATGCAAAGTGAGGCCCACTCTACTTGCAAACAATGGTTTGTCAAATAAGCTCTCAACACCATCTCTAGGGTTATTTATAGAGCTAAGTAATTACATTGGTTTAAGCCATATAGACAAGGTAGCATGTATAGTAGATTTCATTTATATGCTATTTGCCATGTTTAGCAAATTTTAAAGCTGAGCTGATATCTTAGGATTAACTTTAGCTAATATGGAAAGCTTTTAAAGCTAACTTTTAGTGATTAGCGCTAGTTGAAGCGATTAACTGAAGAGATTGAATTCTTAGCAGCGAGCTTCCCTCTCGTTCATCTCACAGTCGCAATCGTGTCGCTTGCTCTCCTCGGCCCCTAAACCTTCTCTCCCGTTCGTCTCATAGTCTGCAATGTTGGGTCGTGACTATGCAATTGTGCTTGCTCAGGTTGCTGAAGTGATAAAACGTTTGCACTAGCAAGCATCAAATGTTTGTGCTTGTGATTGCTCAGGTGCAGAGTCTGCGCTGGCAGCTCTCTCTGCAATGCTGGTTTTGCTGAGGGCGGATGGTAAATTACGCTTGTGCTAGCTCTTTACTAAAACGTATGCCCTAGCTAGCATCAAACATTTGTGCTTGTGCTCGCTTAGGTGCAGAGTCTGCGCTGGCAGCTCTTTGTAATGCTGGTTCAACAGGGATCTATGAGGTAAACTATGCTTGTGCTACCTAAAAATCTAAATTCAATGGCCTTTATTAGCTGTGGGCCAGGCGATAATTAAAGGCATCAATCAAATCCTCCAGGATCTCTTTTGATTCCAAGACATTATTCTCAAGAAGATCGAACGGTCAGAGAACCCGGGCCGTTGATCCCTCCTGCACCAATGGTTATGTAGAGTCTAAAGACCATCCTTAATCTATTAAGCACATAGAAGGATGTGAAAATAAACTCACAGCATGAATAAATTCATGGTCCTTGTTGAGGCCTTTTCATTCATGATTGCATAAAGCACAATCACATCAACCCGGAAACCAAATTAGATCCTTGAGATCTAAAGTGTAAAGATAATCCACTTTCAAATCTACAACAAGAGAGAAGTTGAAGATATCATTACAGTGTAAACAATCACACAAGTAGCAATAGCTTAAAATCAGATGAGATAGAAACTAAGTTACTAACACTTACCTTTCTCTTATGATCCCAACATCATTTTCAATGTTTTTAGAAGATTTGAAGTGAATCCCACCGTTGGAGATTATCAATGTGAGTGGTATGGTAACACTCAAGGAAGGATAGTCAGTAATAGTCACTTGAGGCTGAGAGCCAATAGCCCATCGTATGTTAAGATATAAAGAACAAAGATGCTAGTAAGATACATCCAATATCAAAAAAGATATAAGTCTCATCAAAGGTTTAAAAAATAAATGAACACCAAATCTTATGACACCAAACCTTAGTTATTTTGTGCATTTGAGTTGAGAGAGTTGCCTCTTCCTTTCCTGATTCTAGAGGTTTTGATGGCAATTTCCTCAGCATATCTTCTTTGTTTTTCTTTCTTGGTGGGTGCTAGGAAAGGACCATGTTCATCTCTTGTACAACGGTTTTTCTACAACATTAGAGAGGTCAACTATTTGAAGAATTTCATTACGAAGAAAGATAATGTTTGAGAAGAAGTCTATAACATTTGCATACCGGAGTGTGGGATTGATTATCAACAATATCTTTACTATCTTCCATCACTGACTTCTTGTGATTGCTCCCTCTTCTCTATCGTACAACGCTTCTAAAAAAAGAGCACACTATGGGGAAAAAAAGTAACTCAGACATGATAGAGATAAGATAAAATGAAGTTTGCAGAGTTTCACTTATATGTGCATCGTAGCCTTCATCAATCCTTCATTGAATGTCTTGCATACGCTCTTCTTTCGTGTCCATATATGCATCCAAAGCTCTCATTAGCTCCCTTTCAAGAAACACATCACGAGGCCTCTTTGCTTGCTTTTCGACATCCGTCATAGCATCTGACTCCTTGCATTTCGCTTTCTTTTGCTGTCTTTCAAATTTCTTCTTGTTTCTCTTGAACTTATATTCCACATTTGTGAAGTGAGCTTGAGTTTGCTTCTCGTACCTCGATGATCTTGAAGCACTATGCAGGAGCAAACCCGGGGAGCGACCCACTTTTCGAAATGGAATGATGTGCACAATGTGATGGACCTCATTAAGCTGGTCCATCATGTCTGTCCTCTTGCAAATGTTTTCTGCACGACAATCATCATTGGCCTAGTTACTCTACCGTCTCAGGGCAAGCTTGACATCTTCATACAGAATCACATCCACGATATTGCACCCTAAGAGAATTGAAGCCTAATGATTGAAAGAGTAGAAGTGATTAAGACGGGCACAAAGATATTTAAAGCTAATTGAAGCTAAGTTTAAGAGCACTCCAGGTGATAATTAAGAGCATTTGTCTCCTTAGAGCTATCTCATAAGAACCTAAAAATTAGGTTCACATAGAAATAACCACATCTAAATCCATGATTATCTTATAATATAAAGAAAAGGAGATTCTCCCTTCTTTAGTAGTGCATCCCACTATTGCAATACTGCTTTTGCTACTTCTCATCTTGGCAAGAGAAGCTTTGATGTTTATGCAGCATAGAGGCTTCTAAGATGCAAGCAAAGATCATGGCATGTAAAGAGAGATCCCTTGTAGCCTTGATGCAAAGTGAGGCCTACTCTACTTGCAAACAATGGTTTGTCAAATAAGCTCTCAGCACCATCTCTAGGGTTATTTATAGAGCTAAGTAATTACATTGGTTTAAGCTATATAGACAAGGTAGCATGTATAGTAGATTTCATTTATATGCTATTTGCCATGTTTAGCAAATTTTAAAGCTAAGCTGATATCTTAGGATTAACTTTAGCTAATATGGAAAGCTAACTTTTAGTGATTAGCGCTAGTTGAAGCGATTACCTGAAGAGATTGAATTCCTGAGTACAAGAGCTATCTACGATCCAAGAACCTAAAGATGTTGGCGAAGTGATCAAGTATGCTCAGATATACGATGATATATCTCGTAGATCATAATCACTTTTCAGATAGCAGTCTAAGAGGGCGAAACATCAAAATTTAAAAGAAAATGTTTTCGATGTGACAAGGGACAAGTGGGACAAGGGGGTCAAGAAGCACAAGGGGCCATTAGGCTAAGAGACATAAAAAAAATCTCATAGAGAAAGGAAACCCACACACATGTAAAAATAAGAGCAGTATGAGAAAGCAAAGAAGGAAAATCTATGCTTTCACTGCTAGGAACCCGGACATTGTAAGCAACTTGTCATAAGCTAGGTGCAAATAGAGTTCCAATGATGTGAAGAAGCACACGATGCAAGTGTTACCTCTTCAAACCCCCCAGAGTTTAGGGAGGTGATAGTCTCTCATACTGATAGCACCCATGCTTGCATGGTTAAGCAGGTGATGTGGCCAGCCATCATTTGGGCCACATGATTTGGTTGGAATGCACGGTTCAATTAATGGCCAAAGAGTTATCATAATGATCAATGATGTTTTGAATTGAACACATGCCTTGTCACTTGGGAGTTGATTGGTGATCATTTTGGGTTCTTTTCTTTGTGGCATTTGAATGTTCCACCAACTAGTTGAGGACGTCATTGTTGTCATTGATAGGCAATTTGAGCTTAAAGGTTACTTATTGCTTCCACAGATGGAGAAAGCAACATCCAATCCATACGAGGGAAGAGGCTCGTAGCTTTTTATGCTTCAGATCATGTAGATTCTTTAGGATTGGATCCTCCTTTTTGCATAATGGTATCGTCATCTTTGTGTTGTGGACCATCAAGGTGGCTGTATTCTTCGGGTGAAGCACAGTTGCGCTTGGGAAACAATGGTCCATTCACACCTTAGAATCAAGTCTTCTTTCAACACATACTCAGGCACACAAAAATTATGTGTTCAAAGTACCATGGCAAATGGATGCTTATGAGTATCATCATAAACTAGAAAAAAGTTGCTTGTGCTTTTTTTTAGTGCCCATTGCATGTTCTGTTGTGCTAATTTATAGCTCCAAACAAGGCTTAAATTGTTTGGACTCATTTACAAACCCATATGGTATCTTGTCATGCAAAATAATGTGTCTTGCAGCTTTCCATCCTTGGACATGCACATACCACTCCATTAAATTGACACGTAGCCCTTTCATTTCAGGATTACATAACCATCTAAAAAACCATGGCATAAAGGACAAAAAAGACTTGAAATTTCCAAGAAATCTTTCCCAAAAAAAATAATACATATAATACCTCAAAATGGGGCAAAGGATAGCCATCCATCCACTATTGGCCAAGCTAGTTGTGGCACAACTGCCAGCCTATGCTTCAAGTGGTCCTTGGTCAACTTTTTCCATGGAGGAATACCAACACCAATCTTCAACTCATGGCTTGTAGAGAAATCAAAAACATTGTTGGGAAAAGCATACAAATGGTGTGGATGAGTCTTGCCGATAGTGCTAGACCGCCTCGCACTTGGGTCAAGTATTGAGAGTGCATTCTGCAAGGAATTTCTACCTGTGATGAATGAGCTTTAGAGATCGTGGCTTGTGGGAAGAAACTTGGTGTACTAGAATTTGTCGGTGGTGTGGCCATAATAGGAAAGCACATGCACCTGTTAGTGTGGATGCAATTGGCTTCCATGAAACTTATGCTTGTAGAGATGGGAGCACATAAATGAAGGAGAACATGAGATTTATGCTTGAGAAAGAGGAGACGAAAGGATTCTTTATATATACATATATATATGTATCTACACACACACACACACACACACACACACACACACACACACACACACATACATATATATGTATATGTGTGTGTATATATATATATATATATATATATATATATATATATATATGCCTACCTCACCCCCCCTAGCCATGCAGTCACACCCCCTGACCCCCTAGAGCCGTATCACACACCCCTCACCACCCGGAGTCGTGCCCTCACACCCCTCGCCCCCCCTCGTGTTGTGCCCTCACACCTCCTGGTCCCCTCGTGTTGTGCCCTCACACCTCCTGGTCCCCTCGGGGCCATGCTCTCACACCCCCCTGCGAAGCTTGCCGACGTCACAACCCCCTAGCCCCTCGGAGCCGTCCTTGTCGTGCCCTTGTGCCCTTTCCCCCTGGAGTTGTCCCCTCACACCCACCCCACCCCCCGTGCCCTCACACCTCCCGATCCCCCCAAAGCCGTGCCGTCACACACCACCCCCCTCGTATCGTGTCGTCGCACCCCCGGCCCCCTGGAGCTGTGCCCTCACACCCTCGGCCCCCTCGTGCCATGCCCTCACCCCCCTTCTCGACCCCTCAGAGCTGTGTCGTGCCCTCATACCCCCTCGCCCCCTTGGAGCCATGTCATGTCCTCACCCCCAGCCATGCCCTCACACCCTCCGGCCGATATTCAATATCCATTTTGCTACAATTTTGATGTTCGTCATCCATTTTATTACAAAAAGGTGTTGTATAAATATTGTGTTTCAATAAATGTTTACTTTTTTAATTTGTAGCTAAAAGGTTGAATAGCGTCCTAGGCATGTTGTTACAATTTTGATACTTTTTTACATTTATTTTGTCTCGCCCGATAGGGCACACTAGCAAGGGGGTGCGGGGGATGACACGTCCCCTAGGGGGGCTTCCGGTCCTCCCTTGCCCCGAAGGGTCATTTACGGTATGGCCTATATGCTTTTTGAACTTTGGGCCATGTTTATACAAAACCCTGTTAACTGTTTGCTTTTGGTACCCTCTTGTTATCCTTGCTAGATTATGCAGTTGGCTGCTTCAGTGCCCATAGGGTCTTTACACCATCCCTGTGCTTTCAAAGCTATCAATGCCCGAGACTCAACTGGCACAATCCCTGCTCCAATGATTAGTAGCATGGCAACCCCTTAGGTGAAGGCAGCTATGTTTGTGTATGGGACAAGTGTTATTGTAGACATTGATATATGGCACAAGTGCATTGAACACATGAACATACAACGTAAGAAATCTATGCAAGCCCAACTATATTGTTGCAGGTTTTTCGAAGTTCAAAGTGGATGGTATGCATAAAATCTGTTATGCATGCCAACTTGGTAAGCAGGCCAAACATGCTTTTCCGCATGATAAGCATGTAAGTGGAAGGGCATTGGATTCACTTCACCACATCTCCAAGCTATCCCTTGTATCTGCCGTCGTGGCCTTAAGTCACTTGGGCTAAGGGTTTGAAATCCTTATCAAAAGCAAAGCAAAAGCACAAATATACTATAAAAAGGTCCAAGGCCTACTAAGTTCTAGCCACTACATAAGTCTTTGAGACTTCCCCATTTGACTTGAAGCACAAGGGTAAGGCCAATTTTATAGATCACAAGCACCATCATTGCAAAATATATAGTCACTTAGCACAAGTGGGAATGATTATGAGATTTGAGAATTTGGCATGGTAGAGGTCATGAAACTTCTTCATCCAGAGCCGTATCTCTG
>NC_141048.1:44872895-44937895 GCF_041138505.1 Cibotium barometz | reverse complement strand
TCTCTCTCTCTCTCTCTCTCTCACACACACACACACACACACACACACACACTTAAATAGATTTACACACATATATATAATTTTAATTAATTAAATTTTAGATTAAATTTTAATGGTAGGGATGAGTGGTGAGGTGTGCTCACTCTCAAATAAATGCATCTTACATGTAATCTCTCTCTCTCTCTCACGCACACATACACAGCACATGTAATCTCTCTCTCTCTCACGCACACATACACAGCACATGCACACTATTTATATATACATGCTTACATACCTATAGATACACATACATACATAATATATATAAGTGTGTGTATCTATAGGTATGTAAGCATGTATACAAAGATTTCATTGAAAGATGTGAGATGAGATCTTCTTAGATTCAAATTCAAAATTGCATTGGAAAATGTGAGATTTGGCTCCTCACGCTTGCTTGCATGAGGAGTGGTTATTTTGAAATAGTCCCACCTCCTTTGCCCACGTGGAGGGGGGTGGGGTTCTCCTTAATCCTGTATAGATAGCTACACATTTCGGTACTTCTGCACGGGCATTTATTTGTTGCATTTGTAATCTTGCATAGCCAACGCTTCTTTATCCACAGCCTTTACCGCTGCGGAGAGGCTAGTCTGTAGTTCAGAAAATGATGGCGAAGGGGGCCTGGAGCTGGGCGATGGTGTCGGTAGAGACCTGGAAGGCCTGGGAGAGGACAGCGGAGGGAATTCCGGAGCCGAAGAGGGTGGCAGGGAGAGAGACCGTGCCAGGGTTGGAGCTGCTGAAGGAGGCCAAGGCGAAGGCCTTGTTGTAGGAGCTGGGGTTCACTTGGAAGTGCACGAGCCCCTTGGGGAACACGAAAAGGTCGCCCTTCTGGAGCGTCTGAGTGAACAAGTGACCAGTGGTGTCGACGAGGCCCACCATGACGCTGCCGTCCACCACGTAGAAGAGCTCGGTGGCTCGCGGGTGGGTGTGGGGGGTGTTTTGGGAGCCTGGCTGAAACTCCAGGAGAGCAGCGGAGATGCCCAAGCCGTTTAGTGCCGGGAAGGCGTCCACGAAGGCCTTGATGGGCTTGAAGGCGCCTGCTGGGGCGTTGGGTCCACCACGGAAGCCCGTGAAGGTGAAGAAGTTGCCGTCCAGCATGCTGGCGTTCATTCCCGCGGGCACCGAGAAGTCGGTGGTGAGTTCTGGGTCGCTGGCGCTGGCCATCTGTGCCACCAGCAACGCTAACGCTGCTGCGCACATGAGCAAGGCATCATGGGAGAACACGGCCATCCAAAAAGACGTGAGGATCGAACGATGCGAAATGTTGTGTTTGACGAGAGCACCACAGCACGGCACGGCAAAGCGAAACCTTAATTTGCCTTGTTAAAGGCCGAGGACTCTCTGTGGGCATGCTCCGGCATCAGAGAGCCTATTTAACATCTTCAGGCGAGGGTTCCAACACACGCCACATCGGCCGGCACGCTCTTGACATCCTCGCCGCTCCGGCCGGCAGGCACCCGCCGTTTCCCATTTGCAACTTTCTATCTGTTCACACTAGCTTTCACCTGTGCTGCTTTGGCTCGGTCCTCAACTTTTTCTGCTTTAGTTTCTCTCTCTCTCTCTCTCTCTATATATATATATATATCTATATCTCACTATATCTCTCTATATGTATAGATGTATATATGTATATATGGACATATACATATATATATATGTATATATATATATATATATATGTATGTATGTATGTATGTATGTATGTATGTACGTACGTAAGTACACACACATATAAACATATATATATATATATATATATATAGATACATATGTGCGTGTGTTTATGTTAATGTATATATATACATATGTATGTATGTATATATATATATATATATATACATACATACATATATATACCCACCACAATCTTCTAGTCACTTAAACACCACACATACATCAAACACACAATCATACACAAGTGAGTTACTTTGCGACACTATTTTTATATTACCATGATCCTATACTCTTGAGATTTAAGAAATTAGTATAAAACTTTTATCCCATGGGATTCAAGATAATCAAGAGTATGGTATTCTTTGCTTTTGCAGCATGGGAAGCTAGCTTGGGTGTATGGGAAGCTAGCTTGGGTGTATGGGAAGCTAGCTTGGGTGGACTTGTACTTCACATGGAGAGATTCATATGGTCTTCTTTTTTGCGAGAGGTGAAGCCGCATGACTTTGCACTCACGACTAGGGTTTGGATGTGGAGCAAAGGGTGTATGGGACTTGTATAGAATATATGTGAGATGTGTTGTGATGGTTCAAAGTAATGATGAGAGATCAAGGTCGAATGTGCTGTGATATAGATAATGTGCTGTGATGGTTCAAAGTAATGATGAGAGATCAAGGTCGAATGTGCTGTGATATAGATAATCAAAGTAGATTGAATCAAGGTCATAAAAGAGACAAATGAGCCACATACCAACACAACCACATCATCATCATTAAGCAATGCTCTGCATAGTAACGCAAGGTCATGGAACCAAGATGCATTTCACATGGCCACTTGGAAATGCAATGTGACTCTATGGTTTGATCCACGAGGTTTTACAAAAACCTACTTGAAGAGCCATCATCTTTTACACAAGCATCAAAACCTTTATAGAGAGGACTACTCAATGTGTCTTGATATGTATGAAAATTAGTATATAGGGGCCACACTCATGCATTGGGGGGGAGGGGGCGGGGGGGGGGGGGTGGGGTATACGTGGCTTTTGAGGAGTGGCCCTAACTACGTAGAATAGTTGTGGTGATTCAACGGGATAAGAAGGTCGGTTTCACATGGATGTGTTTAGCTCGGTTAAGCTTCTAGATATTACACATCGCAGTTTGTTATTTTCCGCCAAAGACTGTTATTTTCCACCAAAGACATTCGTCTATATACATAATTTGTTGCAAGATGGATAGTTGCATTATGCCCATTATTTATAGATAGTTCGTGCAATATGGAGATATCCTCAAGCTGGGCGACTTTAATGCATGGATAGCCAAGATGCAACTGCATATGTATGAATTTCTTCCATGTAGACTCACTTACACTTGTAGAAATAGACCCCATGGAGCTAGGGCTACAATGGTCATCACAAGACATTGGCACATCACTAGTTATGTGAGGAGTTTCTTGGACATGGGAGATATTCATGAGCTCCTAATCTACAAGAGAACATCTCATTGACCTCCACCTCACAGAGTCTAACTTGCTTCACCTATAGGGACAACTCTAGCATTGTGGATTAATCTCCTACTCTTGCAACAAATCCAAGACTTCACAATTCCATCACCACCCATTAGAGTGAATCATGCTTACCTAGCCTTCACCATAACTTGCCCTCCCCTACCACACACCGGTAATCTTTCCATGTCCACATTCACCTCCTTGCCTCCATAACTTGTACTTGCAAGGGTGTGAGAACATCACTTAGATAGATATTCATGGACTGAAGCATTGCCCTCCTTGCTATAAACGCCGAGCATGTTTTGATGTCCTTGAATTTGTATCCTTGAATCTTTGCATGGTCAAGGTGTCGACCGAGTATGAAATTTTCTCCAAGCTAAGACTTAGTAGACTATTGTTAGATCGCTGTAACACCACTACGGGCGTTACCGCAGGAGGGGACGGGGCCTCTGGCTCACCACCCAGCTATAGAGGAAGAATGAGGATTGCCCCTCATCCCCCAGGCTATATAGTGTGTGGCCTGCCATCCACACTAGCCTGGCCGCCCATGACTCCGCATGGGCATCCTCTCCCACCACTGAACCCCGGATGGCCACGTCCTTGGCCATTCGGTCTGCCGTCGGTCACACAGGCGTTACAGCCTACGTGACATTACCCCCCCTTAAGAAGAGTTTTCGTCCTCGAAAACAAACTGGGAAAACTTCTTGGAAATTGCACTACGGCGTTCCCAGGTAGCTACCTCCTCATCCCTATCTGTCCATTTAACAAGTACCTCCTAGTACACTTTATGTCGAGTTTGTCTGTCTCATGATACTCTAGAATCTTTTCAGGTTCATGTGGTATCTTTGGTGGCTCTATCAAGTCCACCAAAATCTCTGGAGAAACTGCGTTCTCTAACCCGTGAACTGATTTCTTCAGTTTACTGACATGGAAGACAGGAGGATGGACTTGAGAACTCTCCGGTAGCTCAAGTTTATATGCTACATCCCCAATCTTCTTAAGGATCTTAAAAGGACCACAATGTCTCGGAGAAAGTTTATCACACTTTCCTGTTTTCATGGTTTCTGACTGCGCAGGAACCTTGAGGAATACAAAGTCACCTTCTGAAAAGGTCACCTTTCTACATCCTTTATCCGCATAAGTTTTAGCGCGATCCTTAGTGCTACGAATGCTCTCACGTGCGGCTCTGAGCATATCATTCATATCTTCAAGGAAATCCTTGACAGATTGAATCTTCTCCTTTTCTAGGTCTACAGCCATCGGAGATCTCGGCTGGAATCCATACATTAACATGAATGGTGTAAATCCAGTCGCTGAGTGTTTGGAGCTATTATAGGCAAACTCCAATAAGGGCAAGTACTCTTCCCAATTAGATTGCTTCTTACTAACATAAGAACGTAACATATCCTCTAGAATTTGGTTAACTCTTTCAGTTTGACCATCAGACTCCGGATGATCCACCGTACTCATACTCAGAGTAGTATCCAACTTTTTGAAGACTTCCCTCCAAAAATGACTGTTGAACTTTCTATCTCTATCCGATACTATATCTGCGGGCAGGCCATATAGCTTGTAGAGATGTTCAATAAAGAGTTTTGCCAACTCTGGCGTTTTAACAGTTTTCTTCGTGGCGATAAACTTTGCCATTTTAGTTAACCTGTCCACTACCACCCACACCGAGTCATTCCCTCGACTCGTCTTGGGGGTAAACCGGTAATGAAATCCATGGAAATGCTTTCCCATTTCTCTTGAGGAATCTCCAATGGATGGAGTAGTCCTCCAACCTTAAGACGTTCATGTTTATTGACCTGGCACTTATTGCATTTCAGCACATAAGTTCTTAAACTAACTAGGCCAATAAAACTGTCTTTTTACTAGTGCATAGGTCTTCTGAATCCCGAAATGACCCGCACTTGGACTATCATGACTTTCTTTAAGAATTTGGGCCCGAAAGTCACCAATAGTTGGTACACATACTCTAGAGTAAGTCCCGTCGTTAATGGAGTAATTAGCATATTTCTCCCCCCGACGAAGTTTATCACTCCCCTTTGAAGCCGTGGCAGTCAAAGATGATGAAGGGCCTACGTTAGAGCTCTCCGGCTCCCAACTATACCCGGAAGACACGGCTAGTCTCTCCAGACTAACTCTCGCTTCCCTTCCCGTTGCACCTTCAACCAGTCTCTCCGGACTAGCAATACGTGCCAAAACGAGGGAGGTGGTCGCGTGTGTGAAGAAGTGCGTATGCGTACAGCGTGCCAGACCTCTGTAAAAGATGGATCGTGCTCACATAAACCACGTAGTGACTCCAAGAAATCATTCTTGAAGACTGTGAAACTAAGTTTGTTAATTTGTGGCATGCGGCTAAGTGCATCTGCCACCACGTTATACTTACCTTTCTGGTAACATATCTGAAGGTCAAACTCCTGTAGAATCTCCGCCCACCAAGCTTTTCTACCCTTCAGTTCATTTTGACTTGAAAGCCATTTCAGACTTTCATGGTCCGTCCGGACCTCAAAAGTAGCACCATATAAATAGTGTCTCCACTTTTTCAGTGCATGAACTATCGCTAGTAACTCTCGCTCGTAAGCCGAGAAGTTACATTGCGCACGATCTAACTTTTTACTCTCAAATGCAATTGGGCGTCCCCTTTGCATAAGTACGGCCCCAATGGCCTCATTACTAGCGTCTGTTTCCAAAACAAACGGCTCATTTGGATCGACAATAGTCAAAACAGGTGCAGCTGCTACGGTCACCTTGAGCTTATCAAAGCTCTTCTGTTGGGCTTTCCCCCCCAACTAATGATTTTTGTTTTGGACCATAACTGGTCAGTCAACGGGACTGTGATCTTCGCGTAGTCCTTCACATACTGTCGGTAGAATCCCGATATGCCAAGAAAAATCTGCAGTTCCTCGAGATTCTTCGGCGCTGGCCATTTAAGAATAGCCTCTACTTTTTCTGGTTTCATCCGCGTACCATCGGCGGATATAATATGGCCAAGGTAGTGAATTTCTGTTTCAAAAAATTCACATTTGCTCTTCTTTGCAAATAGTTTGTGCTCTCGCAACAACTCGAACACTAGACGCAAATGCTCTATGTGTTCTTTTTGTGTCTTACTATACACAAGAATATCTTCTAGGAAAACTACTACGAATTTTCCCAGATATGGACGTAAAATGCTGTTCATCAGTGTCATGAAAGTCGCTGGAGCATTGGTTAGCCCAAATGGCATAACCAAAAACTCAAAATACCCGAAACGGGTTCTAAATGCTGTCTTCGCAACATCTTCTTGTTTAATTCCAACCTGATGATACCCAGATCTCAGGTCTATTTTTGTGAAGTATCTCGATCTCCATAGAGTTGATCAAACAACTCATCCATGCGTGGCATTAGATACTTGTTCTTAATCGTTATCTGATTAAGAGCCCTATAGTCTATGCACATCCGCTTAGATCCGTCTTTCTTCTTTACCAGAAGAATAGGCGATGCCCACGGACTTGAACTAGGCCGAATAAAGCCATTGTTAAAATATTCTGTTAATTATTTTTCCACCTCCTGTGCCTCGGAGTGGCTTAATCTATAAGCAGGTTTGCTTATAGGTTTTGATCCTGGCATAACTTCGATGCCATGGTCTACTTCTCTAGATGGTGGTAAACCATCTGGCAAATCATCAGGAAAAACATCTTGAAATTCCTCTAATAAATTCATTAAAGTATCTACGTATTTTTTCTTTAATGTCTCTTTCACCTTGAATTTTTTCTTGTTTGAATCGCATGCATGCCAAACAGGGTTTTCAAATAGTGGGTCTCGTCCAAGGCTATTTTGTTTTTCTTGTTTGTCTACACAAACATCAATTACAGTTTCATCAACGGAAACAGAATTCAAAAGAGGGTAACAAGCATATACCTCTGCTATCTGGTCTCTGCGGACCACTGTGCACAGCTCCATGGAGGAAATAAGTGGTGTGGCGGGGACAGTACGGTCGCCCTGCAGGGTAATGACTCTACCTCCATGCTCAAAACATAGCGTATTATGTAGGTAATTCCGAGCTAGACTAGGGCCCAAGCCATATAGCCACTCCCAGCTTAGATATACGTCTGCTCTGGCTAAGTGCATGACCTGAAAGTCAAACGGAGCCTCGTAATCCTGCATAGATAATGGGACCCCCAATACTACGGTATTCCATACCGTTTTGTCATATCCGTTGGCTAGGCCAACAGTATACTCATGATCACTCCGCAACCCCAACTTCTTGACTAATGAGTAGTTCAAGAAGTTGTGGCTAGCTCCATCATCAATAAAAACTATGACTCTATGGCCACCTATGGTGCCATACATGCGCACCATGTCATGCAGACCTACAGTAGGCGGCCACATCGCTGAACAAGCGTGATGCTCATCACAATGACACATTGTCATCTCTCTGAACTCTGCGGAACTGAGAGGGAGTCTGCACTGTATGCAACTGCCTCGAGGATTTACCATCTTTTTTGGGCTCGTTGCCACTCGTGGTGCTGGCTTTAGGCTTTGGACACTCAGCCTTCGTGTGCCCTACATCATTGCAATTAAAGCAGCGATTTTCCTTTCGCGCTTTAATATATTGCTCTTTCTTTTAGATTTCAATGTCTCTTTTCTTCTTGGATGGTCGCGGTTTTTTAGACCAATGACCACCCTGTCCTTCCTGGTCCGTCTTATTCCCTTGTTTATCACTGCGGAACCCTTTTCTTTTAAGGCCTGACCTCCTCTTTTCACTACCCTTGGCCCTGCTAAAACCACCACGTGCACTACGGCGCTTGATGTCATCAAATATCTACGCATACTTAATTGCCTCTGCTAAGTCTTTAAGCTGTAAGGGTTCTACGTACTCAAGGTAATCATCTTTGAGGCCTCTTTTAAAGCCTCGTAATGTCTAGAATGCATCGATCCCCTTTAGCTTGAGTACTATCTCCCTATAGTCTGAGATGTACTGAGTCAGGGATTTGTTCTCCATCGAGCACTTGTCCCATAACTCCCAGCTTCTCTCCGCCTCATTAACAGGCAAAAACTCTTTTCGAAACATTGTTTCAAACTCCGTCCAAGTGGCAGGATGAGTTGTCAAACTCATCCATCACTTGTACGCTTTGCCGGTTAATGAGAGGCTAGCCTCTACTACGGGCTGTATCCGGCTAGGCTGCTGTCGCAGAGCGTGCAAATCTGACCACTTTGCTAGAAACATGTTGACCGAGTCCTTGTTTCTCTCCTTCTCCTCGCCACCAAAACTAGGCGGCTTTAAGTCTTTTAATAACGATGAAGCTGTCACTACGGACGGACCCGCAGGTGCATCGGCCTGTACTCCTGCAACCACTGGCGAGGCTATGCTCACCTGTGCCGCAGGAGCTTGGCTACCACGAGGAGTCGGAGTACTAGCCGAGGCGGCTGTCAGTGCATCTAACCGTGTGGAGATGCTCTGTAGCATCGTGACTAAGTCAGCCTGGACTTTACCCATATTGTTCAGTTTGGCATTAAGACATTTAAAAAGTCCACTAGAGAGCTCCGTCTCTGTCAGGACATCAGCAGGGTCCAATAGGTCATAATTGTCGTCGTCATAATCCAAGAGGTCCTCCTCGGTCCCCTCGGCGACGTCGGTGTTCATGTCATCTGGCTCATCGGCCACAAAGGGGTCATCTGCTAATGCGGCCGCTGCGGGCTCGCTGGGTGTGTCGGGCTGGTGTGGCTGGCCATCACCGCGTTGCTGGCCGCCGCGTTGGCCTAGCTGGCCGTGATGGCCGCCGTGATGGCTGGCAACGCTGGCCGCGCTAGCCGCCCGCTGGGCTGCACTACAAGACAATGCTGCCATACACGTGTTTCATACACGCGATAAATTACGAACGCGTGTATGGTCGCGCTTGTATTTGAATAGAATCAGGCGCGTGTATTTTAGCATTTAAATTCGCGTGTATGTTTGCATTTATCAACGCGTGTATAAACGCGTTTATATACACGCAGTAATACACGCTTCTATACACGATAATATTCACGGGATAATACTCGCTATTATACACGGATAAATACACGCTACTATACACGGATTAATACACGCATGGCAGAGAAAAACTGAAGAAAAACTGAATTCCTTTACAAAATTAAAAACTATTTTCCTTAAACCATCTCATAGTACATTACAGTATACATCATTACACAATCCCACTACATGCATTTACAACAATGAAATATATTCAAAAATAAATCATGCATATGAGATGATAGAAATGTCATCAATTTAGAACATACAGTGACGGATTGGTTAGGGTTCTCGATCTCATCTTCAATAAGATCCATCCTTGCCAAACGATCAACATCAATATCCATTTGATCAATTGGTAAGGCTACGATTAAATTTATTCCACTATCGACATTCTGTACTCCATTGATAATGGTATCGATGTCCTGATCATCCTCATCAACATCACCATCATCCTCAATGGTAGGGTCATTCTCATGATCATGAGAAATGGCATGCTCATCCTCATTATCATGATCATCTCTTATTTCTTGATCATCGATCACAACATCTTCAATGGCATGTTCGACATCATCTTCATTGCGGCTTGTTACATCCTCCATATGCTCCATATCAGTGAATGTATTATACATCACTTTGGAACGTGGTGCAATAGGGATGACGTACCACCATTTGATGTCATGCACCATTGGTAGATAGATAACCTACTCAAATACACACAGTACAGTAATTAATTAGCATATCAAAAGTCAAGGGGTATGCGAGCTTAGATATATATGTACATGAAACACATTAGTAAAAAAATGCATACCTGCTCACATTGTTGTGGCAATACGAGCCTATCTTTCTTTGTTTGCCAGAACTTTGTAGAGTCAATAGTTACATATCCACTTGCATGGCGTTTTATCGTTGCATCAGGCCCTTTTTCCACCACGTTCATTTGCCATTTGACATCCAAAACATACACAAAGAAGCGACGAAAGTCAAGCCTAAATATGTCTTGGATTATGCCACAATAATCATCCATTTTTCCATTAGCTCCCTCAAAGCTACTAATGACACCGCAATCTTGTGTATTTCTCTTTTCATCAATTCTTTGTGTTCGAAAATGCTTGCCTTCACACCATATAGCATTGAACATAGTGCACTGGACCAAAATAGAAGCAATATTTGTGTAAGCAATGTGAATAAATATTCAAAGCAAATCACTTACAACTAATGCAAAACATTAGTTCTATGTACCTTTGACATGCATCCTCGTGCATACTCCCATTCTTCCGCCGTGATATGCAGCCCCTCGTCGCTCTCTGCTCTCTCCATTTCCTCATGCAACCAATCAACATGGATATCATTCGGAAGTGTTGCTAGATGCTTAGGGTACGCCTTCCGAGAGCCATGTTACCTCCGAAAGAGAGCTCTTTCTGCTTGCCTTTTTGTCTTTGCATCCTCATATCTTGTAACCCATCTGCTCATCACATCACTATTAAGGATACAAGTGAAATTGAGATCATCAATCAATGTCAGATCAATTACTTTACTCTGTCCTTTTCCTTGAGGCAAAATAGAGGTCATCCTCAAGTCCTCTTCATTGCTCCATAGTCGTGGCAAAGAGCTGTCCACCTGACCAAGAAATTCTGAAATATATACAAGAGACTCTTGTATCAACCAACCCTCGGCCATGCTTCCTTCAGGCCTTGCACTTTGCCTCACAAAGTCTTTTAAGGTCTTCATGAAGCGCTCTAGGAAGAACATCCAGCGTGCATGCACTGAGAATGTGCACCCTTCAAACACCGGTGTCGATGAAGCCTTATAAAGATGCTCTTGTTCCATATCATCGTCGTCCATACCTTTGGGATCATCCTTAAAAAGATTCCGCACCATATCATCAAGCACCTCCTCTTCCACAACTTCGTGGGGTGCAGGGCTATTGTCATCCCTTTCCCACTCATCTCTGACAATAGATCCCGAAGCTCCAGCATCATCTCGTCGACGCTTTACGTGCTCTCGTCGCGCGTAGGGTACCATGTTAGGGTGTGGTACTGCATCCTGCTTCAATTTATCAAATTATATGTTACAACTCTATTAATTTAATTTGGATACCATGAGTCATTTGAATACCATCAATTTACATCTACTCACCTCTAAACCTGTTTGATTCCATTCTCCATACATGGAGATGTGATTCAAGGTAATTCGACGTGCTCGTACAATGCATCCTTGACATCGATTACACATACATTTGATCCGTTGTCCCAACCACACATCGCGATTACGATGACGCATTGTCTCATCTTCCCCAGAACTGCTTGAAGAGGTTGATGACATCCTGTGTACAAATCAGAAAACACAAAATCATTATATGTTTTTAATGAAAGCACAAAAATCGCGTGTATTGACGCGGCTATTTCCTAAAAATTACGTGTATTAACGTGGCTACTTCCTAAAAATCGCGTGTATTGACGCGGGTAATTTCTGCAAAACGCGTGTATAAACGTAGCTAAAATATCATACACGCGAATATACACGCGTTTATAAACGCAAATATAAACGTGGCGGTATGTTTAAACTAAAAATAGCCCGCCTTCCCCAAATATAGATTTTGAACTAAGAAATCGACTGTGCATGCGTTTTCGCCTGTTTTTGCCTCTTCCAAAAGCAAGGAGGGAGCAGAGAAAGGAGCACACACACGGGAGAAGGAGGGAGCAGAGAAGGAGCAGAGAAGACTCACTTTTTCAGAGGTGAGTCACTTTGTCCTGTGCCTTGTCTCTTTTGTCAGATTTGTTTACTTTGCTCTTTGCTCTTTGCTCTTTGGGTTTGTCCTTTTGCACACGATTGGGTTACTGCATCCTGACAGGGGCTACAATGGCTGGTCCTTTTATAAGGACATTCTGTCTTTGTCGGGGGTCGGTCTTTTCGAAATTTTTTTTTCGCAGGTCGCGTGTAGAAACGCGTGTAACATGTCTGCAGAGTCTGTTCACGCGGATATACACGCGTTTCTGGACGGGTGTATACACGCGTTTTTTGACGGGTGGATACACGCGTTTCTGCACGAGACTGCGGCGTTTCAGATTTCATGATTTGCAGGCAACACAACTGACTTGAATGATGATATTTGTGTGAGTCAAGAGACAGCCCATGATGTACATGAAGATGTTTGTTGCAGGTTCTTTATGGATATTCCAGGTTCTTTATCCGATCCATTTGCGTACAGCAATTGGCTGATGGAGATGCTGAATCATTTTGGGCGCCAATCTGGTCCGGTTGAGCTTACAGAGTATATGTATGCCCATCCCCCTCCTTCCCTGCCTGGTGTCTATACCCCTACCGCGAGTATCCAGGGCACTCCAGTGCCGTCTATTCCTCCGAGTCCGACGAGACGGCATGCAGCTTCTCCTCTTCCACGTCCACCGAGGAGACATACCTTGTCCCAGACACACTCACGTACACCCTCACAGCCACCATCACGTGCTCCCTCAGAGCCACCGTCACGTCAGGGCTCACAGCCCCACCGTCACGTAGACAATCCCCCAGTCGTGACTCCACCCGCAGCAGCAGTAGGAAGAGTGAGAGTGGAGGATGCGGCGGGTGCTTTGGTGGGGGAGGTGGGGGAGGTAGTAAGGCACGCGGTGAGAGAGGAGATAGAGAGAGAAGAGTTAGAGGAGACAGTTCGAAAGAGGAGGAGATGAGAGAGATAGAGAGAGTGGTCTGCTATGATGTGACGGATAGGGGCGGGATAGTGATGGATGCGAGGGGGAGGGAGGTAATGGAGTACATGCGTGGGGTAGTATCAAACTCATATAGAAATTGTTTTATTAAATTTAAAGATCAAAATAGCCGTCTAGTTGGGGAGGTGATAGAGGCTGTACATAGTCGGTACCCCAATCCCCCACATGCTACATTCTCGGATGTATGGGGAAGGACGCGAATAAGGGAGATCTTAAGTAATAAAAGATCTCACCTTAAAAAACTCGCGTACGATGATGACCGGCTAAATGTAGCTGCGGGTGGCTATCCTGCCGAGAAACCTGCCACCACTGCGCACAAATGCGAGTGGAAGGAGGCAAAGAAACGAGCAGAGGGTGGCGTGAAGAGCAGGCAGCATGTGGAGGCACGATGGATCCAGATGGAGACCATTGGATCTTTGCATTTCGGATCTGGCGGCGTCGAGTCATGGGAGGCAGAGTTCGTAAGTATCCTGCCACTTTATTTGATTGTTTACTTAATTCATTGATTCTATGATTGTTTTAATCTTACAAATTGTGTTGATTATGATACAGCGACGGGTTACGGGGAGGAAGCCCACAACCCACGATACTGCGTATGCTCGCCGGGGCATAGCAGACGTGACATATGGGCCATCTTCAGAGCCGAGGGACGTATTACGGACGCGCAGTTTGAGATGGCCATGAGACCATACGGTCGACAGGTACTTGAAAATTCGTAACGAATGGTTTTGGTTTATTGAATTGCATATATATATACTTATATACTATATATTACTTGAACAGGCACAAGCTGCTGATGATCCACCGGCCGCCGCTGCAGAGGGTGGACGTGAGCACTACTCCTCGGACATTCCGACCGATGTGAGCTCATCTGAGCATGGAGGGAGCACCGAGTCATCATCTGGGTCTGAGTAGTACTCAGACTTATAGTATCACATTCCATATTGAGGATGTGATTGTATATATTTTTTTGTAAACTCAAGCCATGGGCTACTTCGAGATATGGACTCCCTTGTATACATGTATGAAATTTTGATAGTAATATTGAATTGATTGATCGATAGTATTACATTCATGTCTGTCTTGAATCGTGTATTGACAATGTATGCATTCATGTCGTTCTTGTCTTAATCTCCCTCATGCATATGTTCTTCGTGGATGGTCTAATGGGATGGTCTAATGCACAAAAAAAAAACCAGAGAGTGCTATTGGGTGCTGGAATGCTGGAACAGTATTCAAGCACCAAATAGCACTCTCTGGATTTTTTTTTTTGCTCTCTGTTCGCGTGTATAAACGCGTCAGAACTGCTAAAACTCGCGTGTATCTACGCGGATATCCTGGAAAATAGGCGTGTATTAATGCGTCAAAACTGGTAATTACGCATGTATAAGCGCATCTAAATTAAAGAAACGCGTGTATAGATGCAGGTATAAACGCGTCTGGGACATTTGAACTGAACAGGACGCGGCTATACACCCGTGTATAAGCGCGTCTAAAATAAGAAAAAGCGTGTATAGCCGCATGTATCAACGCGTCTGTGAAAAGAACGCGGCTACGCACCCGTGTATACGCGTGTCTGAGAGGTTCTATACACGCGCTTTTACACACATGTCTCTGGCCGCGATGATACACGCGCTGATACACGGGCCCGCTACTTTTTTTCACAAGTCATTTTTAGCGGCTAGGAGCGCGGGTATGAGCCCGATCCCTTGTAGTGCTGGCTGCCTGCTGCTCTGCTGCTGGGCTAGGCCAGCCGCCCGTTTCAGGGCTGGCCACCGGCGCATGGCCTGGCTGGGCCTGGTCGTGGTGGCTGGTGGTCGTGGCTGGGCCTGGTCGCCTGAGCTTGGCCTGAGTGCCTGAGCTTCTCCTCGGCCCCCCAAACAAAGGGTCCTTCACAGCAAGCTCCTCCTTGCTAACGGAGACCAGCGTGCAATCCTCTTTCACAGCACGACATACGGCGTGCAATCCTCTTTCACAGCGTGCAATCCTCTTTCACAGCACGACATACGGCGTGCGTGGTGGTCTAGCCCGACGCCTTCCTCCGTTCAGCGTAGGTTTGAGCCTGCGCTACTGTGCTGCACAATGTAGGCCAGTGCCCACAGCAGCATTTACGGGTGGTCTTCGCCCCCCCTCTGCACAACGTAGGCCAGTGCCCTCCAGCAAAACAACAGGCCTACGTTCTCTCTCTTTGCATCAGACGACGTCTCTCTCTACACCAAAACGTCTCTCTACACCAAAACGAAAACGTCTTTCGCAGACAAGCTTCAACGCAAAAAAAAGGACATTGCTTACCTACAATGGAGCGATTTGGTGTGTGCGACGGAGAGAGAGAGAGAGAGAGAGAGAGAGAGAGAGAGAGAGAGAGAGAGAGAGAGAGAGAGAGAGAGAGAGAGAGAGAGAGAGAGAGAGAGAGAGAGAGAGAGAGAGTTCTTTCTTTCAATTCTGGCCACCTCCCTCCACACACTCCATTGTGGAGATAAGGATGAGATTTTGAATGGTTGAAAACCATTGAGTGGGCTCTGGTCCCCCGGTCCCTAACCCAATCGAAACTCATGCTCTGATACCAGTGTTAGATCGCTGTAACACCACTACAGGCGTTACTGCAGGAGGGGACGACCTCTCGCTCACCACCCAGCCATAGAGGAAGAATGAGGATTCCCCCTCATCCCCTAGGCTATATAGTGTGTGGCCTGCCGACCACACTAGCCTGGCTGCCCATGGCTCCGCATGGGCGTCCTCACCCCGGATGGCCACGTCCTTGGCCATCCAGTCTGCCGCGTCGGTCACACAGGCGTTACAACCTACATGACAACTATCTTAAGTGTTTCCCCTATTTTGGAAGAGCATTAGAGCCGCCGATCTTAGCTCCTAGGACTTGCTATTTAAGGACTGTTTTTTGCAATGTATGTTTTACCTAACATAAAGCTAATTAATAAAAATGCCTTACTAAGAATAATTTGAATTGATGTTTGAATGATTGTAGGAAGAGGAAGATGCCTACTTAAAGTTTCTAGTTTTCCGGTGTATCTTTGAGACCACTTGTCACTCCTCAAATTTTGAGTTCCATGACACCATGGTGCAGATACTAGAGAAGATGTCCCTCCCGCATTTCTCTTGTATATCGAAAGAGGATGGGGTAGAGATTTCTGGAGTCACGGGCCGAGATATTTCATCATCGGAGCCGATCGAGTTGGGAACCTTACCACCGACCTAAAGCGGATTCATTGGATCAAAAAGCTGAAGATAGTCCGTTTATTTTGGTTCGTGGGTACTCCCAAGCCCGACACCTCTGTGAATATAGACGAAATTCGCATACCAAGGATCACTGGCTGAGTGATGCAGATCTTACCTACCTGCCGCGACAGAGTAGCTATGTTGGGACCTAGCTCAATCCAGAGTCTACCCCTTACCATTAGTTTCTCGAGTCTTAGAAACTATAGCAGAACCCCCATACTTCACCTATGTGGACCACTCTACCCTTATGTCATAGTTGAGCTTAGGAATTTCCCTTTATTGACGAATAAGACTAATTATATTAGTCTTTGTAATAAAACTTATCCTTGTAAATATTTGGAAAATAAAATGATTTCAATGTTTTACTTAAAAAAAAAGCTTAAGCGTTGTGCAAAGTATGAATCTTGTAATCTTAAAAAAATTTAATCTTACAACGATGGATAGGACGATTAGCCTCCACTTCCCAATACACTGTACACCGATATCCAAGATAAGAAGCTCCTTATCAAGCAAATGCAGCCTCCTTTCTTTAGAGGAGAAGGTTCAAAGATTGAGAAGGATGTTGAAGTTTGGATTGAAGCGATGGACGATTATTTCTTTGCTGCCAATCTATCCTTGCACGGTTCCGCCTCGTCGGAGATGCTAAAGTCTGGTGGAAACAATGGTTCTATGTGACAAGGGAGTCCCCAAGCATTCTCAAACGTGGGAAGACATCAAGCAAGCCATGAAGGAAAGATATCTTCCCCCATCCCATGAATCCATAAAGACACCTAGCAATATTGAATCTTTCTTTGATATACCTCTAGGATCTCCTGTGGATCTAATGTCTTTCTTGGCCTCTCCATAAAGTTTTTTAGATGGGTGTTTGAGCAATTTTGAGATATGACTTGAAGTATAGTAAAGAAAAAGTGACGTAAAATATTAGATAAACGTACGATGTATTTTGCATATACAAAGTCTCTAGCACAAGTACTTGTTTTACTCGTTTACAATAGGAAGGTGATGCTGAGGGTCGGCGGATCTAGGCAATGAATTGAAGTACCTAACGCCATGATCTTTCCATGGTAAACGTACATATTTTTTCATGTGGTTATTGTACATCAAAAAAAGAACCCATTGGTCCCTTCAAAAGAAAACCAAACCATGTATAAGAAATAACCAAATCATAAAATACTCATAGTAGAAACAAAAATCATATAACCATACCGATCAACTATTGGTAAGAAGAGAAACAATTTTGTAGACATATCTATACCGCCAAAAAAGTTTTTGACTCCAATGCTATCCTCGTGGAGACGTGGCAACAAATAATCATACCATAAACTATCAAGGAACTAGACTCTATCAAGCACCTCTTTCGGCAATGTGTTTTCAAGCCACCTACAAGGGCCCAAATCAACCAATGGTTATGTAGAGTCTAAAGACCATCCCTAATCTATTAAGCACATAGAAGGATGTGAAAATAAACTCACAGCATGAATAAATTCATGGTCCTTGTTGAGGCCTTTTCATTCATGATTGCATAAAGCACAATCACATCAACCCGGAAACCAAATTAGATCCTTGAGATCTAAAGTGTAAAGATAATCCACTTTCAAATCTACAACAAGAGAGAAGTTGAACATATCATTACAGTGTAAACAATCACACAAGTAGCAATAGCTTAAAATTAGATGAGATAGAAACTAAGTTACTAACACTTACCTTTCTCGTATGATCCCAACATCATTTTCAATGTTCTTAGAAGATTTGAAGTGAATCCCACCGTTGGAGATTATCAATGTGTGGTATGGTAACACTCAAGGAACGATAGTCAGTAATAGTCACTTGAGGCTGAGAGCGTATGTTAAGATATAAAGAACAAAGATGCCAGTAAGATACATCCAATATCAAAAAAGATATAAGTCTCATCAAAGGTTTAAAAAATAAATGAACACCAAAGCTTATGACATTAAACCTTAGTTATTTTGTGCATTTGAGTTGAGAGAGTTGCCTCTTCCTTTCCTGATTCTAGAGGTTTTGATGGCAATTTCCTCAGCATATCTTCTTTGTTTTTCTTTCTTGGTGGGTGCTAGGAAAGGACCATGTTCATCTCTTGTACAACGGTTTTTCTACAACATTAGAGAGGTCAACTATTTGAAGAATTTCATTACGAAGAAAGATAATGTTTGAGAAGAAGTCTATAACATTTGCATACCGGAGTGTGGGATTGATTATCAACAATATCTTTACTATCTTCCATCACTTTAACTTCTTGTGATTTCTCCCTCTTCTCTATCGTACAACACTTCTAAAAAAAGAGCACACTATGGGGAAAAAAAGTAACTCAGACATGATAGAGATAAGATAAAATTAAGTTTGCAGAGTTTCACTTATATGTGCATCATAGCCTTCATCAATCCTTCATTGAATGTCTTGCATACGCTCTTCTTTCGTGTCCATATATGCATCCAAAGCTCTCATTAGCTCCCTTTCAAGAAACACATCACGAGGCCTCTTTGCTTGCTTTTCGACATCCGTCATAGCATCTGACTCCTTGCATTTCGCTTTCTTTTGCTGTCTTTCAAATTTCTTCTTGTTTCTCTTGAACTTATATTCCACATTTGTGAAGTGAGCTTGAGTTTGCTTCTCGTACCTCGATGATCTTGAAGCACTATGCAGGAGCAAACCCGGGGAGCGACCCACTTTTCGAAATGGAATGATGTGCACAATGTGATGGACCTCATTAAGCTGGTCCATCATGTCTGTCCTCTTGCAAATGTTTTCTGCACGACAATCATCATTGGCCTAGTTACTCTATCGTCTCAGGGCAAGCTTGACATCTTCATACAGAATCATTGGCCTAGTTACTCTATCGTCTCAGGGCAAGCTTGACATCTTCATACAGAATCACATCCACGATATTGCACCCTAAGAGAATTGAAGCCTAATGATTGAAAGAGTAGAAGTGATTAAGACGGGCACAAAGATATTTAAAGCTAATTGAAGCTAAGTTTAAGAGCACTCCAGGTGATAATTAAGAGCATTTGTCTCCTTAGAGCTATCTCATAAGAACCTAAAAATTAGGTTCACATAGAAATAACCACATCTAAATCCATGATTATCGAGCTCTCTGCAATGCTGGTTCAGCTGAGGGCCGATGGTAAATTACGCTTGTGCCAGCTCTTTGCTAAAACGTATGCCCTAGCCAGCATCAAACGTCTGCGCTTGTGCTTGCTTAGGTGCAGAGTCTGCGCTAGGAGCTCTCTGCAATGCTGGTTCAACAGGGATCTATGAGGTAAACTACGCTTGTGCTAAAAATCTAAATTGAATGGCCTTTATTAGCTGTGGGCCAGGCGATAATTAAAGGCATCAATCAAATCCTCCAGGATCTCTTTTGATTCCAAGAGATTATTCTCAAGAAGATCGAACGGTCAGAGAACCCGGGCCGTTTTTCCCTCCGGCACCAGATGTGTCACATAGTCCCTGAGGCCCAGGTGGAGGACAGTTCATCGAATTCACACATGTGGTGGTTTTCAGATAGCACAGGTGGATAAGGAGGCTGAAAAGGAAGGTTGGTGAGACCTACAACCAGAATGGCGAGTGTAATGGTTAGAGAAGCCGTGTTATGAACGCTGGTATGCAAAGTCTTCCTTTGAATTTCGAGTAAACTCTACTTTCTTTCCTGTTCCGTGGCTGTGGGACATTAGGTACAAAATCCCAACTGCTACTATAATTTTCCTACCTGCTCACTTGCCTACAACAAAGGCTACAAAGAGTTCAGAGCTACCAAATGGATTGACAAATATTTTGTCTTCGACCTCAACAAAGGACCGGATCTACGAGACATGGCTTTCTACTCTTACCATATCGACGGCGCTCACAGTCACTACATCCAGGATTTTGAAGATATGGTTCAAACCAAGTTCTGGACCATGTCACGGCAGTTTTCTACTTCCATATCTTTGCATATCGCCGTCAGCAGTTTGATGAACTTAAACAAGCTTTTGTTCGAGTCAGTGGCATTAGTTAATAAAAGACCTTAGGTAAACCTAAGGTTTGGGTGATAGATACACAACCTTACAATATAAACAATGAAGGGTTAGCTGAGCAAGAGTGATGGGATGATACTGCCAAGTGCGGTTCGCGCGCGGTTATAGCTGAGTCAGTAGTCGGGTGAATAGCTGGGAACATTGATGAGGTTTCTGACTACATAGACAGACAGATAGGACCATGAGCATGATTGGCACGAATCTTGATAACCGGGAGGGGGTGTGCGCGTGCTGGAGAAGCTAGGGGATCACAGAGGCATGGTGCGAGGTAGCAGGCTGCGCAAAAGAAGAGGGGGGAGAGGAAGAGTAGGCCACCTGAACCGCGGATCGATGCACTCCAAATTCTACACGGATTTATGCCAGGTTTAGAGCCTGAGTACAAGAGCTATCTGCAATCCAAGAACCTAAAGATGTTGGCGAAGTGATCAAGTATGCTCAGATATACGATGATATATCTCGTAGATCATAATCACTTTTCAGATAGCAGTCTAAGAGGGCGAAACATCAAAATTTAAAAGAAAATGTTTTCGATGTGACAAGGGACAAGTGGGACAAGGGGGTCAAGAAGCACAAGGGGCCATTAGGCTAAGAGACATAAAAAAAATCTCATAGAGAAAGGAAACCCACACACATGTAAAAATAAGAGCAGTATGAGAAAGCAAAGAAGGAAAATCTATGCTTTCACTACTAGGAACCCGGACATTGTAAGCAACTTGTCATAAGCTAGGTGCAAATAGAGTTCCAATGATGTGAAGAAGCACACGATGCAAGTGTTACCTCTTCAGACCCCCCAGAGTTTAGGGAGGTGATAGTCTCTCATACTGATAGCACCCATGCTTGCATGGTTAAGCAGGTGATGTGGCCAGCCATCATTTGGGCCACATGATTTGGTTGGAATGCATGGTTCAATTAATGGCCAAAGAGTTATCATAATGATAAATGATGTTTTGAATTGAACACATGCCTTGTCACTTGGGATTTGATTGGTGATCATTTTGGGTTCTTTTCTTTGTGGCATTTGAATGTTCCACCAACTAGTTGAGGACGTCATTGTTGTCATTGATAGGCAATTTGAGCTTAAAGGTTACTTATTGCTTCCACAGATGGAGAAAGCAACATCCAATCCATACGAGGGAAGAGGCTCGTAGCTTTTTATGCTTCAGATCATGTAGATTCTTTAGGATTGGATCCTCCTTTTTGCATAATGGTATCGTCATCTTTGTGTTGTGGACCATCAAGGTGGCTGTATTCTTCGGGTGAAGCACAGTTGCGCTTGGGAAACAATGGTCCATTCACACCTTAGAATCAAGTCTTCTTTCAACACATACTCAGGCACACAAAAATTGTGTGTTCAAAGTACCATGGCAAATGGATGCTTATGAGTATCATCATAAACTAGAAAAAAGTTGCTTGTGCTTTTTTTTAGTGCCCATTGCATGTTCTGTTGTGCTAATTTATAGCTCCAAACAAGGCTTAAATTGTTTGGACTCATTTACAAACCCATATGGTATCTTGTCATGCAAAATAATGTGTCTTGCAACTTTCCATCCTTGGACATGCACATACCACTCCATTAAATTGACACGTAGCCCTTTCATTTCAGGATTACATAACCATCTAAAAAACCATGGCAAGGACAAAAAAGACTTGAAATTTCCAAGAAATCTTTCCCAAAAAAAATTATACATATAATACCTCAAAATGTGGCAAAGGATAGCCATCCATCCACTATTGGCCAAGCTAGTTGTGGCACAACTGCCAGCCTATGCTTCAAGTGGTCCTTGGTCAACTTTTTCCATGGAGGAATACCAACACCAATCTTCAACTCATGGCTTGTAGAGAAATCAAAAACGTTGTTGGGAAAAGCATACAAATGGTGTGGATGAGTCTTGCCGATAGTGCTAGACCGCCTCGCACTTGGGTCAAGTATTGAGAGTGCATTCTGTAAGGAATTTCTACCTGTGATGAATGAGCTTTAGAGATCGTGGCTTGTGGGAAGAAACTTGGTGTACTAGAATTTGTCGGTGGTGTGGCCATAATAGGAAAGCACATGCACCTGTTAGTGTGGATGCAATTGGCTTCCATGAAACTTATGCTTGTAGAGATGGGAGCACATAAATGAAGGAGAACATGAGATTTATGCTTGAGAAAGAGGAGACGAAAGGATTCTTTATATATACATATATATATGTATCTACACACACACACACACACACACACACACACACACACACACACATACATATATATGTATATGTGTGTATATATATGTATATATATATGCCTACCTCACCCCCCCTAGCCATGCAGTCACACCCCCCTGACCCCCTAGAGCTGTATCACACACCCCTCGCCACCCGGAGTCGTGCCCTCACACCCCCCGCCCCCCCTCGTGTTGTGCCCTCACACCTCCTGGTCCCAACGGGGCCGTGCTCTCACACCCCCCCTGCGAAGCTTGCCGACGTCACAACCCCCTAGCCCCTCGGAGCCGTCCTTGTCGTGCCCTTGTGCCCCTGCCCCCTGGAGTTGTCCCCTCACACCCACCCCACCCCCCGTGCCCTCACACCTCCCGATCCCCCCAAAGCCGTGCCGTCACACACCACCCCCCCTCGTATCGTGTCGTCGCACCCCCCGCCCCCTGGAGCTGTGCCCTCACACCCTCGGCCCCCTCGTGCCATGCCCTCACCCCCCTTCTCGACCCCTCGGAGCTGTGTCGTGCCCTCATACCCCCTCGCCCCCTTGGAGCCATGTCATGTCCTCACCCCCAGCCATGCCCTCACACCCTCCGCCGGCCGATATTCAATATCCATTTTGCTACAATTTTGATGTTCGTCATCCATTTTATTACAAAAAGGTGTTGTATAAATATTGTGTTTCAATAAATGTTTACTTTTTTAATTTGTAGCTAAAAGGTTGAATAGCGTCCTAGGCATGTTGTTACAATTTCGATACTTTTTTACATTTATTTTGTCTCGCCCGATAGGGCACACTAGCAAGGGGGTGCGGGGGATGACACGTCCCCTAGGGGGGCTTTTGGTCCTCCCTTGCCCCGAAGGGTCATTTACGGTATGGCCTATATGCTTTTTGAACTTTGGGCCATGTTTATACAAAACCCCGTTAACTGTTTGCTTTTGGTACCCTCTTGTTATCCTTGCTAGATTATGCAGTTGGCTGGTTCAGTGCCCATAGGGTCTTTACACCATCCCTGTGCTTTCAAAGCTATCAATGCCCGAGACTCAACTGGCACAATCCCTGCTCCAATGATTAGTAGCATGGCAACCCCTTAGGTGAAGGCAGCTATGTTTGTGTATGGGACAAGTGTTATTGTAGACATTGATATATGGCACAAGTGCATTGGACACATGAACATACAACGTAAGAAATCTATGCAAGCCCAACTATATTGTTGCAGGTTTTTCGAAGTTCAAAGTGGATGGTATGCATAAAATCTGTTATGCATGCCAACTTGGTAAGCAGGCCAAACATGCTTTTCCGCATGATAAGCATGTAAGTGGAAGGGCATTGGATTCACTTCACCACATCTCCAAGCTATCCCTTGTATCTGCCGTCGTGGCCTTAAGTCACTCGGGCTAAGGGTTTGAAATCCTTATCAAAAGCAAAGCAAAAGCACAAATATACTATAGAAAGGTCCAAGGCGTACTAAGTTCTAGCCACTACATAAGTCTTTGAGACTTCCCCATTTGACTTGAAGCATAAGGGTAAGGCCATTTTTATAGATCACAAGCACCATCATTGCAAAATATATAGTCACTTAGCACAAGTGGGAATGATTATGGGATTTGAGAATTTGGCATGGTAGAGGTCATGAAACTTCTTCATCCAGAGCCGTATCTCTGTAGTAGGTGGGAGTCCTTCAAAGTACGGAAAGTTACAAAATGGCCCCCCTTCCTTGAGCTATAAGAACTTTTTCCATGACTAGCAATGCTTGGTTGGCATGAAAAAGAGGGGGCCAGTGCTGAGGAGGGAGATGATGATGGTGGTGGTGGTCATTATGGTGCTGGTGGACTAGGTGGTGGTGAAGGGTCATTTTAGTAGGAGGCTTGGAGGATGTTGGGGGATATTGGGGTGTTGTCCTTGTCATTATGGTGCTGGTGGACTAGGTGGTGGTGAAGGGTCATTTTAGTAGGAGGCTTGGAGGATGTTGGGGCATATTGGGGTGGTGTCCTTGTCATTGGGAAGTGTCCTCTAGGAGTTGATCATTATGGTACTTGTGGTGGAAGGTGGATTACAACCACCCTCTACTTTATTTTGCAGCTCAACCTTGTTTCTTGCAAATTTTTTGTGTCTACATCAACCTAAGCTTAGACTCAGCCTTTTCACTTATCACTTTTGCTGCATGGCTCGTGTGAGTGCATTGAGGTTTTTTTTCAAATTTTATCATCTTACCATTACACACGTAGGTTAAGTGCATAAGCCCTAGGGCCTTCACTATGTATAGGTCCTAATGCATCAGCCTCATGCATAGGTCCTTACGTATGAGGCATAAATACTTATGCACAAGGCTAAGGTTCTTTTGTGCTTAGGCCTCTTATGCATAAGTCCTTATGCAAGAAGCCTAATGTGAGGGTGCTGCTCTTAATGGAGTAGCCCTAATGCATATGGCATATGCATAAGACCTCATGTGTAAGAACCTATGCATGAGGCTTATGCATAGGTTCCTTCGACCCTAATGAATCGGTCTACTACATAGGGTTATTGTATAGGCCCTTATGCAATAGCCCTTATGGATGAGAGCATGTATGTAATAGCCCTAATGCACATGGTGGCCTTTACATAGGCTAGAATAATATTCCTTATGGATAGGGCCTATGAATAAGACCTAGTGGATAAGGACCTATCCAGAGAATACTTTGCATAAGGACATTAAGATCAAGGATTGAATCAATTGAAAACACGTTTAAGAAGGATCAATCAACTAGGTGTAACTTTATTATAAATTATAAAAGTGTTCTTTTGTAAGGCTCTTTCTTGTCATGACAAAGTGCATTTTAATTCTTTGGTAAGGCTCTTTATTATTAAAAAATAATACACATTTCGGTACTTCTGCACGGGCATTTATTTGTTGCATTTGTAATCTTGCATAGCCAACGCTTCTTTATCCACAGCCTTTACCGCTGCGGAGAGGCTAGTCTGTAGTTCAGAAAATGATGGCGAAGGGGGCCTGGAGCTGGGCGATGGTGTCGGTAGAGACCTGGAAGGCCTGGGAGAGGACAGCGGAGGGAATTCCGGAGCCGAAGAGGGTGGCAGGGAGAGAGACCGTGCCAGGGTTGGAGCTGCTGAAGGAGGCCAAGGCGAAGGCCTTGTTGTAGGAGCTGGGGTTCACTTGGAAGTGCACGAGCCCCTTGGGGAACACGAAAAGGTCGCCCTTCTGGAGCGTCTGAGTGAACAAGTGACCAGTGGTGTCGACGAGGCCCACCATGACGCTGCCGTCCACCACGTAGAAGAGCTCGGTGGCTCGCGGGTGGGTGTGGGGGGTGTTTTGGGAGCCTGGCTGAAACTCCAGGAGAGCAGCGGAGATGCCCAAGCCGTTTAGTGCCGGGAAGGCGTCCACGAAGGCCTTGATGGGCTTGAAGGCGCCTGCTGGGGCGTTGGGTCCACCACGGAAGCCCGTGAAGGTGAAGAAGTTGCCGTCCAGCATGCTGGCGTTCATTCCCGCGGGCACCGAGAAGTCGGTGGTGAGTTCTGGGTCGCTGGCGCTGGCCATCTGTGCCACCAGCAACGCTAACGCTGCTGCGCACATGAGCAAGGCATCATGGGAGAACACGGCCATCCAAAAAGACGTGAGGATCGAACGATGCGAAATGTTGTGTTTGACGAGAGCACCACAGCACGGCACGGCAAAGCGAAACCTTAATTTGCCTTGTTAAAGGCCGAGGACTCTCTGTGGGCATGCTCCGGCATCAGAGAGCCTATTTAACATCTTCAGGCGAGGGTTCCAACACACGCCACATCGGCCGGCACGCTCTTGACATCCTCGCCGCTCCGGCCGGCAGGCACCCGCCGTTTCCCATTTGCAACTTTCTATCTGTTCACACTAGCTTTCACCTGTGCTGCTTTGGCTCGGTCCTCAACTTTTTCTGCTTTAGTTTCTCTCTCTCTCTCTCTCTCTATATATATATATATCTATATCTCACTATATCTCTCTATATGTATAGATGTATATATGTATATATGGACATATACATATATATATATGTATATATATATATATATATATATATGTATATATATATATATATGTATGTATGTATGTATGTATGTATGTACGTACATAAGTACACACATATAAACATATATATATATATATATATATAGATACATATGTGTGCGTGTATTTATGATAATGTATATATATACATATGTATGTATGTATGTATATATATATATATATATATATATATATACATACATATATATACCCACCACAATCTTCTAGTCACTTAAACACCACACATACATCAAACACACAATCATACACGTGAGTTACTTTGCGACACTATTTTTACATTACCATGATCCTATACTCTTGAGATTTAAGAAATTAGTATAAAACTTTTATCCCATGGGATTCAAGATAATCAAGAGTATGGTATTCTTTGCTTTTGCAGCATGGGAAGCTAGCTTGGGTGTATGGGAAGCTAGCTTGGGTGGACTTGTACTTCACATGGAGAGATTCATATGGTCTTCTTTTTTGCGAGAGGTGAAGCTGCATGACTTTGCACTCACGACTAGGGTTTGGATGTGGAGCAAAGGGTGTATGGGACTTGTATAGAATATATGTGAGATGTGTTGTGATGGTTCAAAGTAATGATGAGAGATCAAGGTCGAATGTGCTGTGATATAGATGATCAAAGTAGATTGAATCAAGGTCATAAAAGAGACAAATGAGCCACATACCAACACAACCACATCATCATCATCATTAAGCAATGCTCTGTATAGTAACGCAAGGTCATGGAACCAAGATGCATTTCACATGGCCACTTGGAAATGCAATGTGACTCTATGGTTTGATCCACGAGGTTTTACAAAAACCTACTTGAAGAGCCATCATCTTTTACACAAGCATCAAAACCTTTATAGAGAGGACTACTCCGGCCGCTCCGGCCGGAGTAGTTTCCCATTTGCAACTTGCTATATGTTCACTAGCTTTCACCTGTGCATATACAAAGTCTCAAGCACAAGTACTTGTTTAACCGGTTTACAATAGGAAGGTGATGTTGAGGGTTGGATCTAGGCAAAGTCTCAAGCACAAGTACTTGTTTAACCGGTTTACAATAGGAAGGTGATGCTGAGGGTTGGATCTAGGCAATGAATTGAAGTACATAACACCATGATCTTTCCATGATAAACGTACAAATTTTTTCATGTGGTTATTGTACATCATAAAAAGAACCCATTGGTCCCTTCAAAAGAAAACCAAACCATGTATAAGAAATAACCAAATCATAAAATACTCATAGTAGAAATAAAAATCATATAACCATACTGATCAACTATTTGTAAGAAGAGAAATAATTTTGTAGACATATCTATACCGCCAAAAAAGTTTTTGACTCCAATGCTATCCTCGTGGAGACGTGGCGTCAAATAATCATACCATAAACTATCAAGGAACTAGACTCTATCAAGCACCTCTTTCGGCAATGTGTTTTCAAGCCACCTACTTGGGCCCAAATCAACCAATGGTTATGTAGAGTCTAAAGACCATCCCTAATCTATTAAGCACATAGAAGGATGTGAAAATAAACTCACAGCATGAATAAATTCATGGTCCTTGTTGAGGCCTTTTCATTCATGATTACATCAAGCACAATCACATCAACCCTTAAACCAAATCCGATCCTTGAGATCTAAAGTGTATAGATAATCCACTTTCAAATCTACAATAAGAGAGAAGTTGAGATATCATTACAGTGTAAACAATCACAAGTAGCAATAGCTTAAAATTAGATGAGATAGAAACTAAGTTACTAACAAGAGAGAAGTTGAGATATCATTACAGTGTAAACAATCACAAGTAGCAATAGCTTAAAATTAGATGAGATAGAAACTAAGTTACTAACACTTACCTTTCTCGTATGATCCCAACATCATTTTCAATGTTTTTAGAAGATTTGAAGTGAATCTCACCATTGGAGATTATCAATGTGAGTGGTATGGTAACACTCAAGGAAGGAGAGTCAGTAATAGTCACTTGAGGCTGAGAGCCAATAGCCCATCGTATCTAAAGATAAAAAGAACAAAGATGCCAGTAAGATACATCCAATATCAAAAAAGATATAAGTCTCATTAAAGGTTTAAAAAATAAACGAATACCAAATCTTATAACACCAAACCTTAGTTATTTTGTGCATTTGAGTTGAGAGAGTTGCCTCTTCCTTTCCTGATTCTAGAGGTTTCGATGGCAATTTCCTCAGCATATCTTCTTTGTTTTTTTTCTTGGTGGGTGCTAGGAAAGGACCATGTTCATCTCTTGTACAACGATTTTTCTACAACATTAGAGAGGTCAACTATTTGAAGAATTTCATTACCAAGAAAGATTATGTTTGAGAAGAAGGCTATAACATTTACATACCGGAGTGTGGGATTGATTATCAACATTATCTTTACTATCTTCCATCACTTTGACTTCTTGTGATTGCTCCCTCTCTATGGTACAACGCTTCTAAAAAAAGAGCACACTATGGGGAAAAAGAGTAACTCAGACATGATAGAGATAAGATAAAATGAAGTTTGCAGAGTTTCACTTATATGTGCATCGTAGCCTTCATCAATCCTTCATTGAATGTCTTGCATACGCTCTTCTTTCGTGTCCATATATGCATCCAAAGCTCTCATTAGCTCCCTTTCAAGAAACACATCACGAGGCCTCTTTACTTGCTTTTCGACATCCATCATAGCATCCAACTCCTTGCATTTCACTTTCTTTTGCTCTCTTTCAAATTTCTTCTTGTTTCTCTTGAACTTATATTCCACATTTGTGAAGCGAGCTTGAGTTTGCTTCTCGTACCTCGATGATCTTGAAGCACTATGCACGAGCAAACCCGGGGAGGAGCGACCCACTTTCCGAAATGGAATGATGTGCACAATGTGATGTACCTCATTAAGCTGGTCCGTCATTTCTGTCCTCTTGCAAATGTTTTCTGCATGACAATCATCATTGGCTAAACATCGCCTAGTTAATCTACCGTGTCGTCAAGCTTGACATCTTCATACAGAATCACATCCACCATATTGCACTCTAAGAGAATTGAAGCCTAATGATTGAAAGAGTAGAAGTGATTAAGACGGGCACAAAGATATTTAAAGCTAATTGAAGCTAAGTTTAAGAGCACTCCAGGTGATAATTAAGAGCATTTGTCTCCTTAGAGCTATCTCATAAGAACCTAAGAATTAGGTTCACATAGAAATAACCACATCTAAATCTATGATTATCTTACAATATAAAGAAAAGGAGATTCTCCCTTCTTTAGTAGTGCGTCCCACTATTGCAAATACTGCTTTTGCTACTTCTCATCTTGGCAAGAGAAGCTTTGATGTTTATGCAGCATAGAGGCTTCTAAGATGCAAGCAAAGATCATAGCATGTAAAGAGAGATCCCTTGTAGCCTTGATGCAAAGTGAGGCCTACTCTACTTGCAAACAATGGTTTGTCAAATAAGCTCTCAACACCATCTCTAGGGTTATTTATAGAGCTAAGTAATTACATTGGTTTAAGCCATATATACAAGGTAGCATGTATAGTAGATTTCATTTATATGCTATTTGCCATGTTTAGCAAATTTTAAAGCTGAGCTGATATCTTAGGATTAACTTTAGCTAATATGGAAAGCTTTTAAAGCTAACTTTTAGTGATTAGCGCTAGTTGAAGCGATTAACTGAAGAGATTGAATTCTTAGCACCGAGCTTCCTTCTCGTTCATCTGATAGTCGCATTCGTGTCGTTTGCGCTCCTCGGCCCCTAAACCTTCTCTCCCGTTCGTCTCACAGTCTGTAATGTTGGGTCGTGACTATGCAATTGTGCTTGCTCAAGTTGCTGAAGTGATAAAACGTTTGCACTAGCAAGCATCAAATGTCTGTGCTTGTGCCTGCTCAGGTGCAGAGTCTGCGCTGGTAGCTCTCTGCAATGTTGGTTCAATTGAGGGTCGATGGTAAATTACGCTTGTGCCAGCTTTTTGCTAAAAACGTATGCCTTAGCCAGCATCAAATCTCGATATGTCAATCTGTCATCTAACTCTCTAGGATCTCCGCAATGCTTACGGGTCACTCTGTACACCTGTAACTCTAGCATGTGGTGGCACATATCTATCCTGCATCCTCCAAGCCTCCTACTAAAATGACCCTTCACCACCACCTAGTCCACCAGCACCATAATGACCACCACCACCATCATCATCTCCCTCCTCAGCACTGGCCCCCTCTTTTTCATGCCAACCAAGCATTGCTAGTCATGGAAAAAGTTCTTATAGCTCAAGGAAGGGGGGCCATTTTGTAACTTTCCGTACTTTGAAGGACTCCCACCTACTACAGAGACACGGCTCTGGATGAAGAAGTTTCATGACCTCTACCATGCCAAATTCTCAAATCCCATAATCATTCCCACTTGTGCTAAGTGACTATATATTTTGCAATGATGGTGCTTGTGATCTATAAAAATGGCCTTACCCTTGTGCTTCAAGCCAAATGGGGAAGTCTCAAAGACTTATGTAGTGGCTAGAACTTAGTAGGCCTTGGACCTTTTTATAGTATATTTGTGCTTTTGCTTTGCTTTTGATAAGGATTTCAAACCCTTAGCCCAAGTGACTTAAGGCCACGACGGCGGCGGCAGATACAAGGGATAGCTTGGAGATGTGGTGAAGTGAATCCAATGCCCTTCCACTTACATGCTTATCATGCGGAAAAGCATGTTTGGCCTGCTGCCTGCTTACCAAGTTGGCATGCATAACAGATTTTATGCATACCATCCACTTTGAACTTCGAAAAACCTGCAACAATATAGTTGGGCTTGCATAGATTTCTTACGTTGTATGTTCATGTGTCCAATGCACTTGTGCCATATATCAATGTCTATAATAACACTTGTCCCATACACAAACATAGCTGCCTTCACCTAAGGGGTTGCCATGCTACTAATCATTGGAGCAGGGATTGTGCCAGTTGAGTCTCGGGCATTGATAGCTTTGAAAGCACAGGGCTATTATGTGATGGTGTAAAGACCCTATGGGTACTGAAGCAGCCAACTGCATAATCCAGCAAGGATAACAAGAGGGTACCAAAAGTAAACAGTTAACGGGGTTTTGTATAAACATGGCCCAAAGTTCAAAAAGCATATAGGCCATATCGTAAACGACCCTTCGGGGCAAGGGGCGACCGGAAGCCCCCCTAGGGGACGTGTCATCCCCCGCACCCCCTTGCTAGTGTGCCCTATCGGGCGAGACAAAATAAATGAAAAAAAGTTTCAAAATTGTAACAACATGCCTAGGACGCTATTCAACCTTTTAGCTACAAATTAAAAAAGTAAACATTTATTGAAACACAATATTTATACAACACCTTTTTGTAATAAAATAAATGACGAACATCAAAATAGTAGCAAAATGGATATTGAATATCGGCCGGGGGGTGTGAGGGCATGGCTGGGGGTGAGGACACGACATGGCTCCAAGGGGGCGGGGGGGTATGAGGGCACGACACGGCTCCGAGGGGTCGAGAAGGGGGGGTGAGGGCATGGCACGAGGGGGCCGAGGGTGTGAGGGCACAGCTCCAGGGGACCGGGCGTGCGACGACACAACACGAGGGGGGGTGTGACGACATGGCTTTGGGGGGGGTCGGGGGGTGTGAGGGCACGGGGGGTGGGGTGGGTGTGAGGGGACGGGGTGGGGGCGCAAGGGCACGACAGGGACGGCTCCGAGGGGCTAGGGGGTTGTGACGGCGGCGGCGGCAGGCTTTGCAACAAACAGGGGGGTGTGAGAGCACGGCCCCGACGGGACCAAGAGGTGTGAGGGCACAACACGAGGGGCGAGGGTGTGAGGGCACGGATCCGGGGGACGAGGGGCGAGGGTGTGAGGGCACGGATCCGGGGGACGAGGGGTGTGTGATGGGATGGCTCTAGGGAATCAGGGGGGTGTGACTGCACGGCTAGGGGGGGTGAGGTAGGCATATATATATATATATATATATATATATACACATATACATATATATGTATGTGTGTGTGTGTGTGTGTGTGTGTGTGTGTGTGTGTGTGTGTGTAGATACATATATATATGTATATATAAAGAATCCTTTCGTCTCCTCTTTCTCAAGCATAAATCTCATGTTCTCCTTCATTTATGTGCTCCCATCTCTACAAGCATAAGTTTCATGGAAGCTAATTGCATCCACAGTACACCAAGTTTCTTCCCACAAGCCACAATCTATGAAGCTCATTCTCATCTCACAGGTAGAAATTCCTTGCAGAATGCACTCTCAATACTTGACCCAAGTGCGAGGCGGTCTAGCACTATCGGCCAGACTCATCCACACCATTTGTATGCTTTGCCCACCAACAACGTTTTTGATTTCTCTACAAGCCATGAGTTGGAGATTGGTGTTGGTATTCCTCCATGGAAAAAGTTGACCAAGGACCACTTGAAGCATAGGCTTGCAGTTGTGCCACAACTAGCTTGGCCAATAGTGGATGGATGGCTATCCTTTGCCCCATTTTGAGGTATTATATGTAGATCACAATAAGGCCATATTTTGTGTACTCTATTTTTTTGGGGAAAGATTTCTTGGAAATTTCAAGTCTTTTTTGTCCTTTATGCCATGGTTTTTTAGATGGTTATGTAATTTTGAAATGAAAGGGCTAAGTGTCAATTTAATGGAGTGATATGTGCATGTCCAAGGATGGAAAGTTGCAAGACACATTATTTTGCGTGACAAGATACCATATGTGTTTGTAAATGAGCCCAAACAATTTAAGCCTAGTTTGGAGCTATAAATTAGCACAATAGAACATGCAATGGGCACTAAAAAAAAGCACAAGCAACTTTTTTCTAGTTTATGATGATACTCATAAGCATCCATTTGCCATGGTACTTTGAACACACAATTGTTGTGTGCCTGAATATGTGTTGAAAGAAGATTTGATTCTAAGGTGTGAATGGTTCATTGTTTCCCAAGCACAACTGTGCTTCACCCCAAGAATACAGTCACCTTGATGGTCCACAACACAAAGATGACGATACCATTATGCAAAAAGGAGGATCCAATCCTAAAGAATCTACATGATCTGAAGCACAAAAAGCTACGAGCCTCTTCCCTCGTATGGATTGGATGTTGCTTTCTCCATCTGTGGAAGCAATAAGTAACCTTAAATCTCAAATTGCTTATCAATGACAACAATGACGTCCTCAACTAGTTGGTGGAACATTCAAATGCCACAAAGAAAAGAACCCAAAATGATCACCAATCAACCCCCAAGTGATAAGGCATGTGTTCAGCTCAAAACATCGTTGATCATTATGATAACTCTATGGCCATTAATTGAACCGTGCATTTCAACCAAATCATGTGGCCCAAATGATGGCTGGCCACATCGCCTGCTTAACCATGAAAGCATGGGTGCTATCAGTATGACAGACTATCACCTCCCTAAACTCTCGGGTCTAAAGAGGTAACACTTGCATCGTGTGTACCTGTTTAGAAGGCCAAGCATCCTTCTTCACATCATTGGAACTTTATTTAGCACCTAGCTTAGGACAAGTTGCTTACAATGTCCAGGTTCGTAGCAGTGAAAGCATAGATTTTCCTTCTTTTCTTTCTCATAGTGCTCTTATTTTTACATGTGTGTGGGTTTCCTTTCTCTATGAGATTTTTTTTATGTCTCTTAGCCTAATGGCCCCTTGTGCTTCTTGACCCCCTTGTCCCACTTGTCCCTTGTCACATCGAAAACATTTTCTTTTAAATTTTGATGTTCCACCCTCTTAGACTGCTATCTGAAAAGTGATTATGATCTACGAGATAAATCATCATATATCTGAGCATACTTGATCACTTCGTCACATCTTTAGGTTCTTTGGTTGCAGATAGCTCTTGTACTCAGGCTCTAAACCTGGCATAAATCCGTGTAGAATTTGGAGTGCATCGATCCGCGGTTCAGGTGGCCTACTCTTCCTCTCCCCCCCTCTTCTTTTGCACAGCCTGCTACCTCGCAACGTGCCTCTGTGATCCCCTAGCTTCTCCAGCACGCGCACACCCCCTCCCCGTTTTATCAAGATTTGTGCCAATCGTGCTCATGGTCCTATCCGTCTGTCTATGTAGTCAGAAACCTCATCAATGTGCCCAGCTATTCACCCGACTACTGACCCGGCTATAACCGCGCGTGAACCGCGCTTGGCAGTATCATCCCGTCACTCTTGCTCAGCTAACCCTTCGTTGTTTATATTGTAAGGTTGTGTATTTGTCACCCAAACCTTAGGTTTACCTAAGGTCTTTTATTAACTAATGCCACTGACTCGAACAAAAGTTTGTTTAAGTTCATCAAACCGCTGACGGCGATATGCAAAGATATGGAAGTAGAAAACTGCCGACGTGGTCCAGAACTTGGTTTGAACCATATCTTCAAAATCGTGGATGTAGTGACTGTGAGCGCCGTCGATATGGTAAGAGTAGAAAGCCATGTGTCGTAGATCCGGTCCTTTGTTGAGATCGAAGACAAAATCTTTGTCAATCCATTTGGTAGCTCTGAACTCTTTGTAGCCTTTGTTGTAGGCAAGTGAGAAGGCAGGAAAATTATAGTAGCAGTTGGGATTTTGTACCTAATGTTCCACCACCACGGAACAGGAAAGAAAGCAGAGTTTACCCGAAATTCAAACGAAGCCTTTGCGTACCATCGTTCATAACACGGCTTCTCTAACCATTACACTCGCCATTCTGGTTGTAGGTCTCACCAACCTTCCTTTTGACCCTCCATATCTGCCTCTGCTATCTGAAAACCACCACACGTGTGAATTGGATGAATTGTCCTCCACCTGGGCCTCAGGGACTATGTGACACACCTCGTGCAGGAGAGATCAACGGCTCGGGTTCTCTGACCGTTCGATCTTCTTGAGAATAATCTCTTGGAATCAAAAGAGATCCTGGAGGATTTGATTGATGCCTTTAATTATCATCTGGCCCAAAGCTAATAAAGGCCATTGAATTTAGATTTTTAGCACAAGCGTAGTTTACCTCATAGATGCCTGTAGGAGTTGATCATTATGGTACTTGTGGTGGAAGGTGGATTAGGACCACCCTCTACTTTATTTTGCAGCTCAACCTTGTTTCTTGCAAATTTTTTGTGTCTACATCAACCTAAGCTTAGACTCAGCCTTTTCACTTATCACTTTTGCTGCATGGCTCGTGTGAGTGCATTGAGGTTTTTTTTCAAATTTTATCATCTTACCATTACACACGTAGGTTAAGTGCATAAGCCCTAGGGCCTTCACTATGTATAGGTCCTAATGCATCAGCCTCATGCATAGGTCCTTACGTATGAGGCATAAATACTTATGCACAAGGCTAAGGTTCTTTTGTGCTTAGGCCTCTTATGCATAAGTCCTTATGCAAGAAGCCTAATGTGAGGGTGCTGCTCTTAATGGAGTAGCCCTAATGCATATGGCATATGCATAAGACCTCATGTGTAAGAACCTATGCATGAGGCTTATGCATAGGTTCCTTCGACCCTAATGAATCGGTCTACTACATAGGGTTATTGTATAGGCCCTTATGCAATAGCCCTTATGGATGAGAGCATGTATGTAATAGCCCTAATGCACATGGTGGCCTTTACATAGGCTAGAATAATATTCCTTATGGATAGGGCCTATGAATAAGACCTAGTGGATAAGGACCTATCCAGAGAATACTTTGCATAAGGACATTAAGATCAAGGATTGAATCAATTGAAAACACGTTTAAGAAGGATCAATCAACTAGGTGTAACTTTATTATAAATTATAAAAGTGTTCTTTTGTAAGGCTCTTTCTTGTCATGACAAAGTGCATTTTAATTCTTTGGTAAGGCTCTTTATTATTAAAAAATAATACACATTTCGGTACTTCTGCACGGGCATTTATTTGTTGCATTTGTAATCTTGCATAGCCAACGCTTCTTTATCCACAGCCTTTACCGCTGCGGAGAGGCTAGTCTGTAGTTCAGAAAATGATGGCGAAGGGGGCCTGGAGCTGGGCGATGGTGTCGGTAGAGACCTGGAAGGCCTGGGAGAGGACAGCGGAGGGAATTCCGGAGCCGAAGAGGGTGGCAGGGAGAGAGACCGTGCCAGGGTTGGAGCTGCTGAAGGAGGCCAAGGCGAAGGCCTTGTTGTAGGAGCTGGGGTTCACTTGGAAGTGCACGAGCCCCTTGGGGAACACGAAAAGGTCGCCCTTCTGGAGCGTCTGAGTGAACAAGTGACCAGTGGTGTCGACGAGGCCCACCATGACGCTGCCGTCCACCACGTAGAAGAGCTCGGTGGCTCGCGGGTGGGTGTGGGGGGTGTTTTGGGAGCCTGGCTGAAACTCCAGGAGAGCAGCGGAGATGCCCAAGCCGTTTAGTGCCGGGAAGGCGTCCACGAAGGCCTTGATGGGCTTGAAGGCGCCTGCTGGGGCGTTGGGTCCACCACGGAAGCCCGTGAAGGTGAAGAAGTTGCCGTCCAGCATGCTGGCGTTCATTCCCGCGGGCACCGAGAAGTCGGTGGTGAGTTCTGGGTCGCTGGCGCTGGCCATCTGTGCCACCAGCAACGCTAACGCTGCTGCGCACATGAGCAAGGCATCATGGGAGAACACGGCCATCCAAAAAGACGTGAGGATCGAACGATGCGAAATGTTGTGTTTGACGAGAGCACCACAGCACGGCACGGCAAAGCGAAACCTTAATTTGCCTTGTTAAAGGCCGAGGACTCTCTGTGGGCATGCTCCGGCATCAGAGAGCCTATTTAACATCTTCAGGCGAGGGTTCCAACACACGCCACATCGGCCGGCACGCTCTTGACATCCTCGCCGCTCCGGCCGGCAGGCACCCGCCGTTTCCCATTTGCAACTTTCTATCTGTTCACACTAGCTTTCACCTGTGCTGCTTTGGCTCGGTCCTCAACTTTTTCTGCTTTAGTTTCTCTCTCTCTCTCTCTCTCTCTCTATATATATATCTATATCTCACTATATCTCTCTATATGTATAGATGTATATTTGTATATATGGACATATACATATATATATATATGTATATATATATATATATGTATGTATGTATGTATGTATGTATGTACGTACGTAAGTACACACACATATAAACATATATATATATATATATATATATAGATACATATGTGTGCGTGTATTTATGATAATGTATATACATACATATGTATGTATGTATGTATATATATATATATATATATATACATACATATATATACCCACCACAATCTTCTAGTCACTTAAACACCACACATACATCAAACACACAATCATACACGTGAGTTACTTTGCGACACTATTTTTACATTACCATGATCCTATACTCTTGAGATTTAAGAAATTAGTATAAAACTTTTATCCCATGGGATTCAAGATAATCAAGAGTATGGTATTCTTTGCTTTTGCAGCATGGGAAGCTAGCTTGGGTGTATGGGAAGCTAGCTTGGGTGGACTTGTACTTCACATGGAGAGATTCATATGGTCTTCTTTTTTGCGAGAGGTGAAGCTGCATGACTTTGCACTCACGACTAGGGTTTGGATGTGGAGCAAAGGGTGTATGGGACTTGTATAGAATATATGTGAGATGTGTTGTGATGGTTCAAAGTAATGATGAGAGATCAAGGTCGAATGTGCTGTGATATAGATGATCAAAGTAGATTGAATCAAGGTCATAAAAGAGACAAATGAGCCACATACCAACACAACCACATCATCATCATCATTAAGCAATGCTCTGTATAGTAACGCAAGGTCATGGAACCAAGATGCATTTCACATGGCCACTTGGAAATGCAATGTGACTCTATGGTTTGATCCACGAGGTTTTACAAAAACCTACTTGAAGAGCCATCATCTTTTACACAAGCATCAAAACCTTTATAGAGAGGACTACTCCGGCCGCTCCGGCCGGAGTAGTTTCCCATTTGCAACTTGCTATATGTTCACTAGCTTTCACCTGTGCATATACAAAGTCTCAAGCACAAGTACTTGTTTAACCGGTTTACAATAGGAAGGTGATGCTGAGGGTTGGATCTAGGCAAAGTCTCAAGCACAAGTACTTGTTTAACCGGTTTACAATAGGAAGGTGATGCTAAGGGTTGGATCTAGGCAATGAATTGAAGTACATAACACCATGATCTTTCCATGATAAACGTACAAATTTTTTCATGTGGTTATTGTACATCATAAAAAGAACCCATTGGTCCCTTCAAAAGAAAACCAAACCATGTATAAGAAATAACCAAATCATAAAATACTCATAGTAGAAATAAAAATCATATAACCATACTGATCAACTATTGGTAAGAAGAGAAATAATTTTGTAGACATATCTATACCGCCAAAAAAGTTTTTGACTCCAATGCTATCCTCGTGGAGACGTGGCGTCAAATAATCATACCATAAACTATCAAGGAACTAGACTCTATCAAGCACCTCTTTCGGCAATGTGTTTTCAGGCCACCTACTTGGGCCCAAATCAACCAATGGTTATGTAGAGTCTAAAGACCATCCCTAATCTATTAAGCACATAGAAGGATGTGAAAATAAACTCACAGCATGAATAAATTCATGGTCCTTGTTGAGGCCTTTTCATTCATGATTACATCAAGCACAATCACATCAACCCTTAAACCAAATCCGATCCTTGAGATCTAAAGTGTATAGATAATCCACTTTCAAATCTACAATAAGAGAGAAGTTGAGATATCATTACAGTGTAAACAATCACAAGTAGCAATAGCTTAAAATTAGATGAGATAGAAACTAAGTTACTAACAAGAGAGAAGTTGAGATATCATTACAGTGTAAACAATCACAAGTAGCAATAGCTTAAAATTAGATGAGATAGAAACTAAGTTACTAACACTTACCTTTCTCGTATGATCCCAACATCATTTTCAATGTTTTTAGAAGATTTGAAGTGAATCTCACCATTGGAGATTATCAATGTGAGTGGTATGGTAACACTCAAGGAAGGAGAGTCAGTAATAGTCACTTGAGGCTGAGAGCCAATAGCCCATCGTATCTAAAGATAAAAAGAACAAAGATGCCAGTAAGATACATCCAATATCAAAAAAGATATAAGTCTCATTAAAGGTTTAAAAAATAAACGAATACCAAATCTTATAACACCAAACCTTAGTTATTTTGTGCATTTGAGTTGAGAGAGTTGCCTCTTCCTTTCCTGATTCTAGAGGTTTCGATGGCAATTTCCTCAGCATATCTTCTTTGTTTTTTTTCTTGGTGGGTGCTAGGAAAGGACCATGTTCATCTCTTGTACAACGATTTTTCTACAACATCAGAGAGGTCAACTATTTGAAGAATTTCATTACCAAGAAAGATTATGTTTGAGAAGAAGGCTATAACATTTACATACCGGAGTGTGGGATTGATTATCAACATTATCTTTACTATCTTCCATCACTTTGACTTCTTGTGATTGCTCCCTCTCTATGGTACAACGCTTCTAAAAAAAGAGCACACTATGGGGAAAAAGAGTAACTCAGACATGATAGAGTGTGGGATTGATTATCAACATTATCTTTACTATCTTCCATCACTTTGACTTCTTGTGATTGCTCCCTCTCTATGGTACAACGCTTCTAAAAAAAGAGCACACTATGGGGAAAAAGAGTAACTCAGACATGATAGAGATAAGATAAAATGAAGTTTGCAGAGTTTCACTTATATGTGCATCGTAGCCTTCATCAATCCTTCATTGAATGTCTTGCATACGCTCTTCTTTCGTGTCCATATATGCATCCAAAGCTCTCATTAGCTCCCTTTCAAGAAACACATCACGAGGCCTCTTTACTTGCTTTTCGACATCCATCATAGCATCCAACTCCTTGCATTTCACTTTCTTTTGCTCTCTTTCAAATTTCTTCTTGTTTCTCTTGAACTTATATTCCACATTTGTGAAGCGAGCTTGAGTTTGCTTCTCGTACCTCGATGATCTTGAAGCACTATGCACGAGCAAACCCGGGGAGGAGCGACCCACTTTCCGAAATGGAATGATGTGCACAATGTGATGTACCTCATTAAGCTGGTCCGTCATTTCTGTCCTCTTGCAAATGTTTTCTGCATGACAATCATCATTGGCTAAACATCGCCTAGTTAATCTACCGTGTCGGCAAGCTTGACATCTTCATACAGAATCACATCCACCATATTGCACTCTAAGAGAATTGAAGCCTAATGATTGAAAGAGTAGAAGTGATTAAGACGGGCACAAAGATATTTAAAGCTAATTGAAGCTAAGTTTAAGAGCACTCCAGGTGATAATTAAGAGCATTTGTCTCCTTAGAGCTATCTCCTAAGAACCTAAAAATTAGGTTCACATAGAAATAACCACATCTAAATCTATGATTATCTTACAATATAAAGAAAAGGAGATTCTCCCTTCTTTAGTAGTGCGTCCCACTATTGCAAATACTGCTTTTGCTACTTCTCATCTTGGCAAGAGAAGCTTTGATGTTTATGCAGCATAGAGGCTTCTAAGATGCAAGCAAAGATCATAGCATGTAAAGAGAGATCCCTTGTAGCCTTGATGCAAAGTGAGGCCTACTCTACTTGCAAACAATGGTTTGTCAAATAAGCTCTCAACACCATCTCTAGGGTTATTTATAGAGCTAAGTAATTACATTGGTTTAAGCCATATATACAAGGTAGCATGTATAGTAGATTTCATTTATATGCTATTTGCCATGTTTAGCAAATTTTAAAGCTGAGCTGATATCTTAGGATTAACTTTAGCTAATATGGAAAGCTTTTAAAGCTAACTTTTAGTGATTAGCGCTAGTTGAAGCGATTAACTGAAGAGATTGAATTCTTAGCACCGAGCTTCCCTCTCGTTCATCTGATAGTCGCATTCGTGTCGTTTGCGCTCCTCGGCCCCTAAACCTTCTCTCCCGTTCGTCTCACAGTCTGTAATGTTGGGTCGTGACTATGCAATTGTGCTTGCTCAAGTTGCTGAAGTGATAAAACGTTTGCACTAGCAAGCATCAAATGTCCGTGCTTGTGCCTGCTCAGGTGCAGAGTCTGCGCTGGTAGCTCTCTGCAATGTTGGTTCAATTGAGGGTCGATGGTAAATTACGCTTGTGCCAGCTTTTTGCTAAAAACGTATGCCTTAGCCAGCATCAAACGTTTGCGCTTGTGCTTGCTTAGGTGCAGAGTGTGCGCTGGGAGCTCTCTGCAATGCTGGTTCAACAGGGATCTATGAGGTAAACTACGCTTGTGCTAAAAATCTAAATTCAATGGCCTTTATTAGCTTTGGGCCAGATGATAATTAAAGGCATCAATCAAATCCTCTAGGATCTCTTTTGATTCCAAGAGATTATTCTCAAGAAGATCGAACGGTCAGAGAACCCGAGCCGTTGATCTCTCCTGCACGAGGTGTGTCACATAGTCCCTGAGGCCCAGGTGGAGGACAATTCATCCAATTCACACGTGTGGTGGTTTTCAGATAGCAGAGGCAGATATGGAGGGTCAAAAGGAAGGTTGGTGAGACCTACAACCAGAATGGCGAGTGTAATGGTTAGAGAAGCCGTGTTATGAACGATGGTACGCAAAGGCTTCGTTTGAATTTCGGGTAAACTCTGCTTTCTTTCCTGTTCCGTGGTGGTGGAACATTAGGTACAAAAATCCCAACTGCTACTATAATTTTCCTGCCTTCTCACTTGCCTACAACAAAGGCTACAAAGAGTTCAGAGCTACCAAATGGATTGACAAAGATTTTGTCTTCGACCTCAACAAAGGACCGGATCTACGACACATGGCTTTCTACTCTTACCATATCGACGGTGCTCACAGTCACTACATCCACGATTTTGAAGATATGGTTCAAACCAAGTTCTGGACCACGTCTGTAGTTTTCTACTTCCATATCTTTGCATATCGCCGCCGTCAGCGATTTGATGAACTTAAACAAACTTTTGTTCGAGTCAGTGGCATTAGTTAATAAAAGACCTTAGGTAAACCTAAGGTTTGGGTGACAGATACACAACCTTACAATATAAACAACGAAGGGTTAGCTGAGCAAGAGTGACGGGATGATACTGCCAAGCGCGGTTCACGCGCGGTTATAGCCGGGTCAGTAGTCGGGTGAATAGCTGGGCACATTGATGAGGTTTCTGACTACATAGACAGATGGATAGGACCATGAGCACGATTGGCACAAATCTTGATAAAACGGGGAGGGGGTGTGCGCGTGCTGGAGAAGCTAGGGGATCACAGAGGCACGTTGCGAGGTAGCAGGCTGTGCAAAAGAAGAGGGGGGGAGAGGAAGAGTAGGCCACCTGAACCGCGGATCGATGCACTCCAAATTCTACACGGATTTATGCCAGGTTTAGAGCCTGAGTACAAGAGCTATCTGCAACCAAAGAACCTAAAGATGTGACGAAGTGATCAAGTATGCTCAGATATATGATGATATATCTCGTAGATCATAATCACTTTTCAGATAGCAGTCTAAGAGGGTGGAACATCAAAATTTAAAAGAAAATGTTTTCGATGTGACAAGGGACAAGTGGGACAAGGGGGTCAAGAAGCACAAGGGGCCATTAGGCTAAGAGACATAAAAAAAATCTCATAGAGAAAGGAAACCCACACACATGTAAAAATAAGAGCACTATGAGAAAGAAAAGAAGGAAAATCTATGCTTTCACTGCTACGAACCTGGACATTGTAAGCAACTTGTCCTAAGCTAGGTGCTAAATAAAGTTCCAATGATGTGAAGAAGGATGCTTGGCCTTCTAAACAGGTACACACGATGCAAGTGTTACCTCTTTAGACCCGAGAGTTTAGGGAGGTGATAGTCTGTCATACTGATAGCACCCATGCTTTCATGGTTAAGCAGGCGATGTGGCCAGCCATCATTTGGGCCACATGATTTGGTTGAAATGCACGGTTCAATTAATGGCCATAGAGTTATCATAATGATCAACGATGTTTTGAGCTGAACACATGCCTTGTCACTTGGGGGTTGATTGGTGATCATTTTGGGTTCTTTTCTTTGTGGCATTTGAATGTTCCACCAACTAGTTGAGGACGTCATTGTTGTCATTGATAAGCAATTTGAGATTTAAGGTTACTTATTGCTTCCACAGATGGAGAAAGCAACATCCAATCCATACGAGGGAAGAGGCTCGTAGCTTTTTGTGCTTCAGATCATGTAGATTCTTTAGGATTGGATCCTCCTTTTTGCATAATGGTATCGTCATCTTTGTGTTGTGGACCATCAAGGTGACTGTATTCTTGGGGTGAAGCACAGTTGTGCTTGGGAAACAATGAACCATTCACACCTTAGAATCAAATCTTCTTTCAACACATATTCAGGCACACAACAATTGTGTGTTCAAAGTACCATGGCAAATGGATGCTTATGAGTATCATCATAAACTAGAAAAAATTTGCTTGTGCTTTTTTTTAGTGCCCATTGCATGTTCTATTGTGCTAATTTATAGCTCCAAACTAGGCTTAAATTGTTTGGGCTCATTTACAAACACATATGGTATCTTGTCACGCAAAATAATGTGTCTTGCAACTTTCCATCCTTGGACATGCACATATCACTCCATTAAATTGACACTTAGCCCTTTCATTTCAAAATTACATAACCATCTAAAAAACCATGGCATAAAGGACAAAAAAGACTTGAAATTTCCAAGAAATCTTTCCCCAAAAAAATAGAGTACACAAAATATGGCCTTATTGTGATCTACATATAATACCTCAAAATGGGGCAAAGGATAGCCATCCATCCACTATTGGCCAAGCTAGTTGTGGCACAACTGCAAGCCTATGCTTCAAGTGGTCCTTGGTCAACTTTTTCCATGGAGGAATACCAACACCAATCTCCAACTCATGGCTTGTAGAGAAATCAAAAACGTTGTTGGTGGGCAAAGCATACAAATGGTGTGGATGAGTCTGGCCGATAGTGCTAGACCGCCTCGCACTTGGGTCAAGTATTGAGAGTGCATTCTGCAAGGAATTTCTACCTGTGAGATGAGAATGAGCTTCATAGATTGTGGCTTGTGGGAAGAAACTTGGTGTACTGTGGATGCAATTAGCTTCCATGAAACTTATGCTTGTAGAGATGGGAGCACATAAATGAAGGAGAACATGAGATTTATGCTTGAGAAAGAGGAGACGAAAGGATTCTTTATATATACATATATATATGTATCTACACACACACACACACACACACACACACACACACACATACATATATATGTATATGTGTATATATATATATATATATATATATATATATATGCCTACCTCACCCCCCCTAGCCGTGCAGTCACACCCCCCTGATTCCCTAGAGCCATCCCATCACACACCCCTCGTCCCCCGGATCCGTGCCCTCACACCCTCGCCCCTCGTCCCCCGGATCCGTGCCCTCACACCCTCGCCCCTCGTGTTGTGCCCTCACACCTCTTGGTCCCGTCGGGGCCGTGCTCTCACACCCCCCTGTTTGTTGCAAAGCCTGCCGCCGCCGCCGTCACAACCCCCTAGCCCCTCGGAGCCGTCCCTGTCGTGCCCTTGTGCCCCCACCCCGTCCCCTCACACCCACCCCACCCCCCGTGCCCTCACACCCCCCGACCCCCCCCAAAGCCATGTCGTCACACCCCCCCTCGTGTTGTGTCGTCGCACGCCCGGTCCCCTGGAGCTGTGCCCTCACACCCTCGGCCCCCTCGTGCCATGCCCTCACCCCCCCTTCTCGACCCCTCGGAGCCGTGTCGTGCCCTCATACCCCCCCATGTCGTGTCCTCACCCCCAGCCATGCCCTCACACCCCCCGGCCGATGTTCAATATCCATTTTGCTACTATTTTGATGTTCGTCATTTATTTTATTACAAAAAGGTGTTGTATAAATATTGTGTTTCAATAAATGTTTACTTTTTTAATTTGTAGCTAAAAGGTTGAATAGCGTCCTAGGCATGTTGTTACAATTTTGAAACTTTTTTTCATTTATTTTGTCTCGCCCGATAGGGCACACTAGCAAGGGGGTGCGGGGGATGACACGTCCCCTAGGGGGGCTTCCGGTCGCCCCTTGCCCCGAAGGGTCGTTTACGATATGGCCTATATGCTTTTTGAACTTTGGGCCATGTTTATACAAAACCCCGTTAACTGTTTACTTTTGGTACCCTCTTGTTATCCTTGCTGGATTATGCAGTTGGCTGCTTCAGTACCCATAGGGTCTTTACACCATCACATAATAGCCCTGTGCTTTCAAAGCTATCAATGCCCGAGACTCAACTGGCACAATCCCTGCTCCAATGATTAGTAGCATGGCAACCCCTTAGGTGAAGGCAGCTATGTTTGTGTATGGGACAAGTGTTATTGTAGACATTGATATATGGCACAAGTGCATTGGACACATGAACATACAACGTAAGAAATCTATGCAAGCCCAACTATACTGTTGCAGGTTTTTCGAAGTTCAAAGTGGATGGTATGCATAAAATCTGTTATGCATGCCAACTTGGTAAGCAGGCCAAACATGCTTTTCCGCATGATAAGCATGTAAGTGGAAGGGCATTGGATTCACTTCACCACATCTCCAAGCTATCCCTTGTATCTGCCGCCGTCGTGGCCTTAAGTCACTTGGGCTAAGGGTTTGAAATCCTTATCAAAAGCAAAGCAAAAGCACAAATATACTATAAAAAGGTCCAAGGCCTACTAAGTTCTAGCCACTACATAAGTCTTTGAGACTTCCCCATTTGACTTGAAGCACAAGGGTAAGGCCATTTTTATAGATCACAAGCACCATCATTGCAAAATATATAGTCACTTAGCACAAGTGGGAATGATTATGGGATTTGAGAATTTGGCATGGTAGAGAGGTCATGAAACTTCTTCATCCAGAGCCGTATCTCTGTAGTAGGTGGGAGTCCTTCAAAGTACGGAAAGTTACAAAATGGCCCCCCTTCCTTGAGCTATAAGAACTTTTTCCATGACTAGCAATGCTTGGTTGGCATGAAAAAGAGGGGGCCAGTGCTGAGGAGGGAGATGATGATGGTGGTGGTGGTCATTATGGTGCTGGTGGACTAGGTGGTGGTGAAGGGTCATTTTAGTAGGAGGCTTGGAGGATGTTGGGGGATATTGGGGTGTTGTCCTTGTCATTATGGTGCTGGTGGACTAGGTGGTGGTGAAGGGTCATTTTAGTAGGAGGCTTGGAGGATGTTGGGGCATATTGGGGTGTTGTCCTTGTCATTGGGAAGTGTCCTCTAGGAGTTGATCATTATGGTACTTGTGGTGGAAGGTGGATTACGACCACCCTCTACTTTATTTTGCAGCTCAACCTTGTTTCTTGCAAATTTTTTGTGTCTACATCAACCTAAGCTTAGACTCAGCCTTTTCACTTATCACTTTTGCTGCATGGCTCGTGTGAGTGCATTGAGGTTTTTTTTCAAATTTTATCATCTTACCATTACACACGTAGGTTAAGTGCATAAGCCCTAGGGCCTTCACTATGTATAGGTCCTAATGCATCAGCCTCATGCATAGGTCCTTACGTATGAGGCATAAATACTTATGCACAAGGCTAAGGTTCTTTTGTGCTTAGGCCTCTTATGCATAAGTCCTTATGCAAGAAGCCTAATGTGAGGGTGCTGCTCTTAATGGAGTAGCCCTAATGCATATGGCATATGCATAAGACCTCATGTGTAAGAACCTATGCATGAGGCTTATGCATAGGTTCCTTCGACCCTAATGAATCGGTCTACTACATAGGGTTATTGTATAGGCCCTTATGCAATAGCCCTTATGGATGAGAGCATGTATGTAATAGCCCTAATGCACATGGTGGCCTTTACATAGGCTAGAATAATATTCCTTATGGATAGGGCCTATGAATAAGACCTAGTGGATAAGGACCTATCCAGAGAATACTTTGCATAAGGACATTAAGATCAAGGATTGAATCAATTGAAAACACGTTTAAGAAGGATCAATCAACTAGGTGTAACTTTATTATAAATTATAAAAGTGTTCTTTTGTAAGGCTCTTTCTTGTCATGACAAAGTGCATTTTAATTCTTTGGTAAGGCTCTTTATTATTAAAAAATAATACACATTTCGGTACTTCTGCACGGGCATTTATTTGTTGCATTTGTAATCTTGCATAGCCAACGCTTCTTTATCCACAGCCTTTACCGCTGCGGAGAGGCTAGTCTGTAGTTCAGAAAATGATGGCGAAGGGGGCCTGGAGCTGGGCGATGGTGTCGGTAGAGACCTGGAAGGCCTGGGAGAGGACAGCGGAGGGAATTCCGGAGCCGAAGAGGGTGGCAGGGAGAGAGACCGTGCCAGGGTTGGAGCTGCTGAAGGAGGCCAAGGCGAAGGCCTTGTTGTAGGAGCTGGGGTTCACTTGGAAGTGCACGAGCCCCTTGGGGAACACGAAAAGGTCGCCCTTCTGGAGCGTCTGAGTGAACAAGTGACCAGTGGTGTCGACGAGGCCCACCATGACGCTGCCGTCCACCACGTAGAAGAGCTCGGTGGCTCGCGGGTGGGTGTGGGGGGTGTTTTGGGAGCCTGGCTGAAACTCCAGGAGAGCAGCGGAGATGCCCAAGCCGTTTAGTGCCGGGAAGGCGTCCACGAAGGCCTTGATGGGCTTGAAGGCGCCTGCTGGGGCGTTGGGTCCACCACGGAAGCCCGTGAAGGTGAAGAAGTTGCCGTCCAGCATGCTGGCGTTCATTCCCGCGGGCACCGAGAAGTCGGTGGTGAGTTCTGGGTCGCTGGCGCTGGCCATCTGTGCCACCAGCAACGCTAACGCTGCTGCGCACATGAGCAAGGCATCATGGGAGAACACGGCCATCCAAAAAGACGTGAGGATCGAACGATGCGAAATGTTGTGTTTGACGAGAGCACCACAGCACGGCACCGCAAAGCGAAACCTTAATTTGCCTTGTTAAAGGCCGAGGACTCTCTGTGGGCATGCTCCGGCATCAGAGAGCCTATTTAACATCTTCAGGCGAGGGTTCCAACACACGCCACATCGGCCGGCACGCTCTTGACATCCTCGCCGCTCCGGCCGGCAGGCACCCGCCGTTTCCCATTTGCAACTTTCTATCTGTTCACACTAGCTTTCACCTGTGCTGCTTTGGCTCGGTCCTCAACTTTTTCTGCTTTAGTTTCTCTCTCTCTCTCTCTCTCTCTATATATATATCTATATCTCACTATATCTCTCTATATGTATAGATGTATATATGTATATATGGACATATACATATATATATATGTATATATATATATATATATATATATGTATATATATATATATATGTATGTATGTATGTATGTATGTATGTACGTACATAAGTACACACATATAAACATATATATATATATATATATATAGATACATATGTGTGCGTGTATTTATGATAATGTATATATATACATATGTATGTATGTATGTATATATATATATATATATATATATATACATACATATATATACCCACCACAATCTTCTAGTCACTTAAACACCACACATACATCAAACACACAATCATACACGTGAGTTACTTTGCGACACTATTTTTACATTACCATGATCCTATACTCTTGAGATTTAAGAAATTAGTATAAAACTTTTATCCCATGGGATTCAAGATAATCAAGAGTATGGTATTCTTTGCTTTTGCAGCATGGGAAGCTAGCTTGGGTGTATGGGAAGCTAGCTTGGGTGGACTTGTACTTCACATGGAGAGATTCATATGGTCTTCTTTTTTGCGAGAGGTGAAGCTGCATGACTTTGCACTCACGACTAGGGTTTGGATGTGGAGCAAAGGGTGTATGGGACTTGTATAGAATATATGTGAGATGTGTTGTGATGGTTCAAAGTAATGATGAGAGATCAAGGTCGAATGTGCTGTGATATAGATGATCAAAGTAGATTGAATCAAGGTCATAAAAGAGACAAATGAGCCACATACCAACACAACCACATCATCATCATCATTAAGCAATGCTCTGTATAGTAACGCAAGGTCATGGAACCAAGATGCATTTCACATGGCCACTTGGAAATGCAATGTGACTCTATGGTTTGATCCACGAGGTTTTACAAAAACCTACTTGAAGAGCCATCATCTTTTACACAAGCATCAAAACCTTTATAGAGAGGACTACTCCGGCCGCTCCGGCCGGAGTAGTTTCCCATTTGCAACTTGCTATATGTTCACTAGCTTTCACCTGTGCATATACAAAGTCTCAAGCACAAGTACTTGTTTAACCGGTTTACAATAGGAAGGTGATGCTGAGGGTTGGATCTAGGCAAAGTCTCAAGCACAAGTACTTGTTTAACCGGTTTACAATAGGAAGGTGATGCTGAGGGTTGGATCTAGGCAATGAATTGAAGTACATAACACCATGATCTTTCCATGATAAACGTACAAATTTTTTCATGTGGTTATTGTACATCATAAAAAGAACCCATTGGTCCCTTCAAAAGAAAACCAAACCATGTATAAGAAATAACCAAATCATAAAATACTCATAGTAGAAATAAAAATCATATAACCATACTGATCAACTATTGGTAAGAAGAGAAATAATTTTGTAGACATATCTATACCGCCAAAAAAGTTTTTGACTCCAATGCTATCCTCGTGGAGACGTGGCGTCAAATAATCATACCATAAACTATCAAGGAACTAGACTCTATCAAGCACCTCTTTCGGCAATGTGTTTTCAGGCCACCTACTTGGGCCCAAATCAACCAATGGTTATGTAGAGTCTAAAGACCATCCCTAATCTATTAAGCACATAGAAGGATGTGAAAATAAACTCACAGCATGAATAAATTCATGGTCCTTGTTGAGGCCTTTTCATTCATGATTACATCAAGCACAATCACATCAACCCTTAAACCAAATCCGATCCTTGAGATCTAAAGTGTATAGATAATCCACTTTCAAATCTACAATAAGAGAGAAGTTGAGATATCATTACAGTGTAAACAATCACAAGTAGCAATAGCTTAAAATTAGATGAGATAGAAACTAAGTTACTAACAAGAGAGAAGTTGAGATATCATTACAGTGTAAACAATCACAAGTAGCAATAGCTTAAAATTAGATGAGATAGAAACTAAGTTACTAACACTTACCTTTCTCGTATGATCCCAACATCATTTTCAATGTTTTTAGAAGATTTGAAGTGAATCTCACCATTGGAGATTATCAATGTGAGTGGTATGGTAACACTCAAGGAAGGAGAGTCAGTAATAGTCACTTGAGGCTGAGAGCCAATAGCCCATCGTATCTAAAGATAAAAAGAACAAAGATGCCAGTAAGATACATCCAATATCAAAAAAGATATAAGTCTCATTAAAGGTTTAAAAAATAAACGAATACCAAATCTTATAACACCAAACCTTAGTTATTTTGTGCATTTGAGTTGAGAGAGTTGCCTCTTCCTTTCCTGATTCTAGAGGTTTCGATGGCAATTTCCTCAGCATATCTTCTTTGTTTTTTTTCTTGGTGGGTGCTAGGAAAGGACCATGTTCATCTCTTGTACAACGATTTTTCTACAACATCAGAGAGGTCAACTATTTGAAGAATTTCATTACCAAGAAAGATTATGTTTGAGAAGAAGGCTATAACATTTACATACCGGAGTGTGGGATTGATTATCAACATTATCTTTACTATCTTCCATCACTTTGACTTCTTGTGATTGCTCCCTCTCTATGGTACAACGCTTCTAAAAAAAGAGCACACTATGGGGAAAAAGAGTAACTCAGACATGATAGAGTGTGGGATTGATTATCAACATTATCTTTACTATCTTCCATCACTTTGACTTCTTGTGATTGCTCCCTCTCTATGGTACAACGCTTCTAAAAAAAGAGCACACTATGGGGAAAAAGAGTAACTCAGACATGATAGAGATAAGATAAAATGAAGTTTGCAGAGTTTCACTTATATGTGCATCGTAGCCTTCATCAATCCTTCATTGAATGTCTTGCATACGCTCTTCTTTCGTGTCCATATATGCATCCAAAGCTCTCATTAGCTCCCTTTCAAGAAACACATCACGAGGCCTCTTTACTTGCTTTTCGACATCCATCATAGCATCCAACTCCTTGCATTTCACTTTCTTTTGCTCTCTTTCAAATTTCTTCTTGTTTCTCTTGAACTTATATTCCACATTTGTGAAGCGAGCTTGAGTTTGCTTCTCGTACCTCGATGATCTTGAAGCACTATGCACGAGCAAACCCGGGGAGGAGCGACCCACTTTCCGAAATGGAATGATGTGCACAATGTGATGTACCTCATTAAGCTGGTCCGTCATTTCTGTCCTCTTGCAAATGTTTTCTGCATGACAATCATCATTGGCTAAACATCGCCTAGTTAATCTACCGTGTCGGCAAGCTTGACATCTTCATACAGAATCACATCCACCATATTGCACTCTAAGAGAATTGAAGCCTAATGATTGAAAGAGTAGAAGTGATTAAGACGGGCACAAAGATATTTAAAGCTAATTGAAGCTAAGTTTAAGAGCACTCCAGGTGATAATTAAGAGCATTTGTCTCCTTAGAGCTATCTCCTAAGAACCTAAAAATTAGGTTCACATAGAAATAACCACATCTAAATCTATGATTATCTTACAATATAAAGAAAAGGAGATTCTCCCTTCTTTAGTAGTGCGTCCCACTATTGCAAATACTGCTTTTGCTACTTCTCATCTTGGCAAGAGAAGCTTTGATGTTTATGCAGCATAGAGGCTTCTAAGATGCAAGCAAAGATCATAGCATGTAAAGAGAGATCCCTTGTAGCCTTGATGCAAAGTGAGGCCTACTCTACTTGCAAACAATGGTTTGTCAAATAAGCTCTCAACACCATCTCTAGGGTTATTTATAGAGCTAAGTAATTACATTGGTTTAAGCCATATATACAAGGTAGCATGTATAGTAGATTTCATTTATATGCTATTTGCCATGTTTAGCAAATTTTAAAGCTGAGCTGATATCTTAGGATTAACTTTAGCTAATATGGAAAGCTTTTAAAGCTAACTTTTAGTGATTAGCGCTAGTTGAAGCGATTAACTGAAGAGATTGAATTCTTAGCACCGAGCTTCCCTCTCGTTCATCTGATAGTCGCATTCGTGTCGTTTGCGCTCCTCGGCCCCTAAACCTTCTCTCCCGTTCGTCTCACAGTCTGTAATGTTGGGTCGTGACTATGCAATTGTGCTTGCTCAAGTTGCTGAAGTGATAAAATGTTTGCACTAGCAAGCATCAAATGTCCGTGCTTGTGCCTGCTCAGGTGCAGAGTCTGCGCTGGTAGCTCTCTGCAATGTTGGTTCAATTGAGGGTCGATGGTAAATTACGCTTGTGCCAGCTTTTTGCTAAAAACGTATGCCTTAGCCAGCATCAAACGTTTGCGCTTGTGCTTGCTTAGGTGCAGAGTGTGCGCTGGGAGCTCTCTGCAATGCTGGTTCAACAGGGATCTATGAGGTAAACTACGCTTGTGCTAAAAATCTAAATTCAATGGCCTTTATTAGCTTTGGGCCAGATGATAATTAAAGGCATCAATCAAATCCTCTAGGATCTCTTTTGATTCCAAGAGATTATTCTCAAGAAGATCGAACGGTCAGAGAACCCGAGCCGTTGATCTCTCCTGCACGAGGTGTGTCACATAGTCCCTGAGGCCCAGGTGGAGGACAATTCATCCAATTCACACGTGTGGTGGTTTTCAGATAGCAGAGGCAGATATGGAGGGTCAAAAGGAAGGTTGGTGAGACCTACAACCAGAATGGCGAGTGTAATGGTTAGAGAAGCCGTGTTATGAACGATGGTACGCAAAGGCTTCGTTTGAATTTCGGGTAAACTCTGCTTTCTTTCCTGTTCCGTGGTGGTGGAACATTAAGTACAAAAATCCCAACTGCTACTATAATTTTCCTGCCTTCTCACTTGCCTACAACAAAGGCTACAAAGAGTTCAGAGCTACCAAATGGATTGACAAAGATTTTGTCTTCGACCTCAACAAAGGACCGGATCTACGACACATGGCTTTCTACTCTTACCATATCGACGGTGCTCACAGTCACTACATCCACGATTTTGAAGATATGGTTCAAACCAAGTTCTGGACCACGTCGGCAGTTTTCTACTTCCATATCTTTGCATATCGCCGTCAGCGGTTTGATGAACTTAAACAAACTTTTGTTCGAGTCAGTGGCATTAGTTAATAAAAGACCTTAGGTAAACCTAAGGTTTGGGTGACAGATACACAACCTTACAATATAAACAACGAAGGGTTAGCTGAGCAAGAGTGACGGGATGATACTGCCAAGCGCGGTTCACGCGCGGTTATAGCCGGGTCAGTAGAGTCGGGTGAATAGCTGGGCACATTGATGAGGTTTCTGACTACATAGACAGACAGATAGGACCATGAGCACGATTGGCACAAATCTTGATAAAACGGGGAGGGGGTGTGCGCGTGCTGGAGAAGCTAGGGGATCACAGAGGCACGTTGCGAGGTAGCAGGCTGTGCAAAAGAAGAGGGGGGGAGAGGAAGAGTAGGCCACCTGAACCGCGGATCGATGCACTCCAAATTCTACACGGATTTATGCCAGGTTTAGAGCCTGAGTACAAGAGCTATCTGCAACCAAAGAACCTAAAGATGTGACGAAGTGATCAAGGATGCTCAGATATACGATGATATATCTCGCAGATCATAATCACTTTTCAGATAGCAGTCTAAGAGGGTGGAACATCAAAATTTAAAAGAAAATGTTTTCGATGTGACAAGGGACAAGTGGGACAAGGGGGTCAAGAAGCACAAGGGGCCATTAGGCTAAGAGACATAAAAAAAATCTCATAGAGAAAGGAAACCCACACACATGTAAAAATAAGAGCACTATGAGAAAGAAAAGAAGGAAAATCTATGCTTTCACTGCTACGAACCTGGACATTGTAAGCAACTTGTCCTAAGCTAGGTGCTAAATAAAGTTCCAATGATGTGAAGAAGGATGCTTGGCCTTCTAAACAGGTACACACGATGCAAGTGTTACCTCTTCAGACCCGAGAGTTTAGGGGGGTGATAGTCTGTCATACTGATAGCACCCATGCTTTCATGGTTAAGCAGGCGATGTGGCCAGCCATCATTTGGGCCACATGATTTGGTTGAAATGCACGGTTCAATTAATGGCCATAGAGTTATCATAATGATCAACGATGTTTTGAGCTGAACACATGCCTTGTCACTTGGGAGTTGATTGGTGATCATTTTGGGTTCTTTTCTTTGTGGCATTTGAATGTTCCACCAACTAGTTGAGGACGTCATTGTTGTCATTGATAAGCAATTTGAGATTTAAGGTTACTTATTGCTTCCACAGATGGAGAAAGCAACATCCAATCCATACGAGGGAAGAGGCTCGTAGCTTTTTGTGCTTCAGATCATGTAGATTCTTTAGGATTGGATCCTCCTTTTTGCATAATGGTATCGTCATCTTTGTGTTGTGGACCATCAAGGTGACTGTATTCTTGGGGTGAAGCACAGTTGTGCTTGGGAAACAATGAACCATTCACACCTTAGAATCAAATCTTCTTTCAACACATACTCAGGCACACAACAATTGTGTGTTCAAAGTACCATGGCAAATGGATGCTTATGAGTATCATCATAAACTAGAAAAAAGTTGCTTGTGCTTTTTTTTAGTGCCCATTGCATGTTCTATTGTGCTAATTTATAGCTCCAAACTAGGCTTAAATTGTTTGGGCTCATTTACAAACACATATGGTATCTTGTCACGCAAAATAATGTGTCTTGCAACTTTCCATCCTTGGACATGCACATATCACTCCATTAAATTGACACTTAGCCCTTTCATTTGAAAATTACATAACCATCTAAAAAACCATGGCATAAAGGACAGAAAAGACTTGAAATTTCCAAGAAATCTTTCCCCAAAAAAATAGAGTACACAAAATATGGCCTTATTGTGATCTACATATAATACCTCAAAATGGGGCAAAGGATAGCCATCCATCCACTATTGGCCAAGCTAGTTGTGGCACAACTGCAAGCCTATGCTTCAAGTGGTCCTTGGTCAACTTTTTCCATGGAGGAATACCAACACCAATCTCCAACTCATGGCTTGTAGAGAAATCAAAAACGTTGTTGGTGGGCAAAGCATACAAATGGTGTGGATGAGTCTGGCCGATAGTGCTAGACCGCCTCGCACTTGGGTCAAGTATTGAGAGTGCATTCTGCAAGGAATTTCTACCTGTGAGATGAGAATGAGCTTCATAGATTGTGGCTTGTGGGAAGAAACTTGGTGTACTGTGGATGCAATTAGCTTCCATGAAACTTATGCTTGTAGAGATGGGAGCACATAAATGAAGGAGAACATGAGATTTATGCTTGAGAAAGAGGAGACGAAAGGATTCTTTATATATACATATATATATGTATCTACACACACACACACACACACACACACACACACACACATACATATATATGTATATGTGTATATATATATATATATATATATGCCTACCTCACCCCCCCTAGCCGTGCAGTCACACCCCCCTGATTCCCTAGAGCCATCCCATCACACACCCCTCGTCCCCCGGATCCGTGCCCTCACACCCTCGCCCCTCGTGTTGTGCCCTCACACCTCTTGGTCCCGTCGGGGCCGTGCTCTCACACCCCCCTGTTGTTGCGAAGCCCGCCGTCACAACCCCCTAGCCCCTCGGAGCCGTCCCTGTCGTGCCCTTGTGCCCCCACCCCGTCCCCTCACACCCACCCCACCCCCCGTGCCCTCACACCCCCCGACCCCCCCCAAAGCCATGTCGTCACACCCCCCCTCGTGTTGTGTCGTCGCACGCCCGGTCCCCTGGAGCTGTGCCCTCACACCCTCGGCCCCCTCGTGCCATGCCCTCACCCCCCCGTCTCGACCCCTCGGAGCCGTGTCGTGCCCTCATACCCCCCCGCCCCCTTGGAGCCATGTCGTGTCCTCACCCCCAGCCATGCCCTCACACCCCCCGGCCGATGTTCAATATCCATTTTGCTACTATTTTGATGTTCGTCATTTATTTTATTACAAAAAGGTGGTTTATAAATATTGTGTTTCAATAAATGTTTACTTTTTTAATTTGTAGCTAAAAGGTTGAATAGCGTCCTAGGCATGTTGTTACAATTTTGAAACTTTTTTTCATTTATTTTGTCTCGCCCGATAGGGCACACTAGCAAGGGGGTGCGGGGGATGACACGTCCCCTAGGGGGGCTTCCGGTCGCCCCTTGCCCCGAAGGGTCGTTTACGATATGGCCTATATGCTTTTTGAACTTTGGGCCATGTTTATACAAAACCCCGTTAACTGTTTACTTTTGGTACCCTCTTGTTATCCTTGCTGGATTATGCAGTTGGCTGCTTCAGTACCCATAGGGTCTTTACACCATCACATAATAGCCCTGTGCTTTCAAAGCTATCAATGCCCGAGACTCAACTGGCACAATCCCTGCTCCAATGATTAGTAGCATGGCAACCCCTTAGGTGAAGGCAGCTATGTTTGTGTATGGGACAAGTGTTATTGTAGACATTGATATATGGCACAAGTGCATTGGACACATGAACATACAACGTAAGAAATCTATGCAAGCCCAACTATATTGTTGCAGGTTTTTCGAAGTTCAAAGTGGATGGTATGCATAAAATCTGTTATGCATGCCAACTTGGTAAGCAGGCCAAACATGCTTTTCCGCATGATAAGCATGTAAGTGGAAGGGCATTGGATTCACTTCACCACATCTCCAAGCTATCCCTTGTATCTGCCGTCGTGGCCTTAAGTCACTCGGGCTAAGGGTTTGAAATCCTTATCAAAAGCAAAGCAAAAGCACAAATATACTATAAAAAGGTCCAAGGCCTACTAAGTTCTAGCCACTACATAAGTCTTTGAGACTTCCCCATTTGACTTGAAGCACAAGGGTAAGGCCATTTTTATAGATCACAAGCACCATCATTGCAAAATATATAGTCACTTAGCACAAGTGGGAATGATTATGGGATTTGAGAATTTGGCATGGTAGAGAGGTCATGAAACTTCTTCATCCAGAGCCGTATCTCTGTAGTAGGTGGGAGTCCTTCAAAGTACGGAAAGTTACAAAATGGCCCCCCTTCCTTGAGCTATAAGAACTTTTTCCATGACTAGCAATGCTTGGTTGGCATGAAAAAGAGGGGGCCAGTGCTGAGGAGGGAGATGATGATGGTGGTGGTGGTCATTATGGTGCTGGTGGACTAGGTGGTGGTGAAGGGTCATTTTAGTAGGAGGCTTGGAGGATGTTGGGGGATATTGGGGTGTTGTCCTTGTCATTATGGTGCTGGTGGACTAGGTGGTGGTGAAGGGTCATTTTAGTAGGAGGCTTGGAGGATGTTGGGGCATATTGGGGTGTTGTCCTTGTCATTGGGAAGTGTCCTCTAGGAGTTGATCATTATGGTACTTGTGGTGGAAGGTGGATTACGACCACCCTCTACTTTATTTTGCAGCTCAACCTTGTTTCTTGCAAATTTTTTGTGTCTACATCAACCTAAGCTTAGACTCAGCCTTTTCACTTATCACTTTTGCTGCATGGCTCGTGTGAGTGCATTGAGGTTTTTTTTCAAATTTTATCATCTTACCATTACACACGTAGGTTAAGTGCATAAGCCCTAGGGCCTTCACTATGTATAGGTCCTAATGCATCAGCCTCATGCATAGGTCCTTACGTATGAGGCATAAATACTTATGCACAAGGCTAAGGTTCTTTTGTGCTTAGGCCTCTTATGCATAAGTCCTTATGCAAGAAGCCTAATGTGAGGGTGCTGCTCTTAATGGAGTAGCCCTAATGCATATGGCATATGCATAAGACCTCATGTGTAAGAACCTATGCATGAGGCTTATGCATAGGTTCCTTCGACCCTAATGAATCGGTCTACTACATAGGGTTATTGTATAGGCCCTTATGCAATAGCCCTTATGGATGAGAGCATGTATGTAATAGCCCTAATGCACATGGTGGCCTTTACATAGGCTAGAATAATATTCCTTATGGATAGGGCCTATGAATAAGACCTAGTGGATAAGGACCTATCCAGAGAATACTTTGCATAAGGACATTAAGATCAAGGATTGAATCAATTGAAAACACGTTTAAGAAGGATCAATCAACTAGGTGTAACTTTATTATAAATTATAAAAGTGTTCTTTTGTAAGGCTCTTTCTTGTCATGACAAAGTGCATTTTAATTCTTTGGTAAGGCTCTTTATTATTAAAAAATAATACACATTTCGGTACTTCTGCACGGGCATTTATTTGTTGCATTTGTAATCTTGCATAGCCAACGCTGCTTTATCCACAGCCTTTACCGCTGCGGAGAGGCTAGTCTGTAGTTCAGAAAATGATGGCGAAGGGGGCCTGGAGCTGGGCGATGGTGTCGGTAGAGACCTGGAAGGCCTGGGAGAGGACAGCGGAGGGAATTCCGGAGCCGAAGAGGGTGGCAGGGAGAGAGACCGTGCCAGGGTTGGAGCTGCTGAAGGAGGCCAAGGCGAAGGCCTTGTTGTAGGAGCTGGGGTTCACTTGGAAGTGCACGAGCCCCTTGGGGAACACGAAAAGGTCGCCCTTCTGGAGCGTCTGAGTGAACAAGTGACCAGTGGTGTCGACGAGGCCCACCATGACGCTGCCGTCCACCACGTAGAAGAGCTCGGTGGCTCGCGGGTGGGTGTGGGGGGTGTTTTGGGAGCCTGGCTGAAACTCCAGGAGAGCAGCGGAGATGCCCAAGCCGTTTAGTGCCGGGAAGGCGTCCACGAAGGCCTTGATGGGCTTGAAGGCGCCTGCTGGGGCGTTGGGTCCACCACGGAAGCCCGTGAAGGTGAAGAAGTTGCCGTCCAGCATGCTGGCGTTCATTCCCGCGGGCACCGAGAAGTCGGTGGTGAGTTCTGGGTCGCTGGCGCTGGCCATCTGTGCCACCAGCAACGCTAACGCTGCTGCGCACATGAGCAAGGCATCATGGGAGAACACGGCCATCCAAAAAGACGTGAGGATCGAACGATGCGAAATGTTGTGTTTGACGAGAGCACCACAGCACGGCACGGCAAAGCGAAACCTTAATTTGCCTTGTTAAAGGCCGAGGACTCTCTGTGGGCATGCTCCGGCATCAGAGAGCCTATTTAACATCTTCAGGCGAGGGTTCCAACACACGCCACATCGGCCGGCACGCTCTTGACATCCTCGCCGCTCCGGCCGGCAGGCACCCGCCGTTTCCCATTTGCAACTTTCTATCTGTTCACACTAGCTTTCACCTGTGCTGCTTTGGCTCGGTCCTCAACTTTTTCTGCTTTAGTTTCTCTCTGTCTATAAATATATCTATATGTATAGATGTATATATGGACATATACATATACATATATGTATATATATACATATATACATATATATGTATATATGTATATATATATATATATATATATATACACACACACACACACACACATATATGTACCCACCACAATCTTCTAGTCACTAAAACACCACACATACATCAAACACACAATCATACACAAGTGAGTTACTTTGCGACACTATTTTTACATTACCATGATCCTATACTCTTGAGATTTAAGAAATTAGTATAAAACTTTTATGCCATGGGATTCAAGATAATCAAGAACATGGTATTCTTTGCTTTTGCAGCTTTTGAATCTTTTATGATCTTGTTTGTTCACTCAAAGGAGTAGTTGCAATCCCCTACTCACTATGATGAGAGTAGAAAGCAGTTTGAGGACCTCAAGATTGATTGGCTATGCAATCATGTCATTGATTGTGTTCTCATGTTGGAGAGGACCATAGGCTCTTCCACAAAGCTAGTACAAGTAGGAGTTGAGCATATTACCAGCTTTGTTTGATCTTTTTCAAAGTTATTATGTTTACCACATGGTCTTGTTGTGGAGATGAAATGTGGAGATGAAATGTGGTACAACACCATTGTTGAGAGGTTGCATGGCATGTAGAAGGCATATTTATTTTGGTAAGTGAGGTGACAAAAATTCACATGGAGAGATTCATATGGTCTTCTTTTCTGCGAAGAGAGGTGAAGCCGCATGATTAGGGTTTGGACTTGTACTTCACATGGAGAGATTCATATGGTCTTCTTTTTTGCGAGAGGTGAAGCCGCATGACTTTGCACTCACGACGACTAGGGTTTGGATGTGGAGCAAAGGGTGTATGGGACTTGTATAGAATAGATGTGAGATGTGTTGTGATGGTTCAAAGTAATGATGAGAGATCAAGGTCGATTGTGCTGTGATATAGATGATCAAAGTAGATTGAATCAAGGTCATAAGAGAGACAAATGAGCCACATACCAACACAACCACATCATCATCATTAAGCAATGCTCTGCATAGTAACGCAAAGTCATGGAACCAAGATGCATTTCACATGGCCACCTCGAAATGCAATGTGACTCTATGGTTTGATCCACGAGGTTTTACAAAAAACCTACTTGAAGAGCCATCATCTTTTACACAAGCATCAAAACCTTTATAGAGAGGACTACTCAATGTGTCTTGATATGTATGAAAATTAGTATATAGGGGCCACACTCATGCATTGGGGGGGAGGGGGCGGGGGGGGGGTGGTATATACGTGGCTTTTGAGGAATGGCCCTAACTATGTAGAATAGTTGTGGTGATTCAACGAGATAAGAAGGTCGGTTTCATATGGATGTGTTTAGCTCGGTTAAGCTTCTAGATATTACACATTGCAGTTTGCTATTTTCCGCCAAAGACTGTTATTTTCCACCAAAGACATTCGTCTATATACATAATTTGTTGTAAGATGGATAGTTGCAATATGCCCATTATTTATAGATAGTTCGTGCAATATGGAGATATCCTCAAGCTGGGCGACTTTAATGCATGGATAGCCAAGATGCAACTGCATATGTATGAATTTCTTCTATGTAGACTCACTTACACTTGTAGGAATAGACCCCATGGAGCTAGGGCTACAATGGTCATCACAAGACATTAGGCACATCACTAGTTATGTGAGGAGTTTCTTGGACATGGGAGATATTCATGAGCTCCTAATCTACAAGAGAACATCTCGTTGACCCCCACCTCACAGAGTCTAACTTGCTTCTCCTATAGGGACAACTCTAGCATTGTGGATTAATCTCCTACTCTCCAAGACTTCACAATTCCATCACCACCCATTAGAGTGAATCATGCTTACCTAGCCTTCACCATAACTTGCCCTCCCCTACCACACACCGGTAATCTTTCCATGTCCACTTTCACCTCCTTGCCTCCATAACTTGTACTTGCAAGGGTGTGAGAACATCACTTAGATAGATATTCATGGAGTGAAGCATTGCCCTCCTTGCTATAAACGCCGAGCATGTTTTGATGTCCTTGAATTTGTATCCTTGAATCTTTGTATCCTTGAATTTGTATCCTTGAATCTTTGCATGGTCAAGGTGTCGACCGAGTATGAAATTTTCTCCAAGCTAAGACTTAGTAGACTATCTTAAGTGTTTCTCCTATTTTTGGAAGAGCATTAGAGCCGATCTTAGCTCCTAGGACTTGCTATTTGGACTGTTTTTTGCAATGTATGTTTTACCTAACATAATGCTAATTAATAAAAATGCCTTACTAAGAATAATTTGAATTGATGTTTGAATGATTATAGAAAGAGGAAGATGCCTACTTAAAGTTTCTAGTTTTTCGCTGCATCTTTGAGACCACTTGTGACTCCTGAAATTTCGAGTTCCATGACACCATGGTGCAGATACTAGAGAAGATGTCCCTCCCGCATTTCTCTTGTATATCGAAAGAGGATGGGGTAGAGATTTCTGGAGTCGCAGGCCGAGATATTTCTTCATCTGAGCGGATCGAGTTGGGAACCTTACCACCGACCTAAAGCGAATTCATTGGATTGAAAAGCTAAAGATGGTCCGTTTATTTTGGTTCGTGGGTGCTCCCAGGCTCGACACCTCTGTGAATATAGACGGAATTCGCATACCAAAGGATCACTGGGTGTATAACTGAGTGATGCAGATCTTACCTGCCGCCCGACAAAGTAGCTGTGTTGGGACCCCAATCCAGAGTCTACCACCCTTACCATTAGTTTTTCGAGTCTTAGAAACTACAGCAGAACCCCATACTTCACCTATGTGGACTGCTCTACCCTTATGTCATAGTTGAGCTTAGGAATTTCCCTTTATTGACGAATAAGACTAATTATATTGACGAATAAGACTAATTATATTAGTCTTTGTAATAAAACTTGTCCTTGTAAATATTTGGAAAATAAAACGATTTCAATGTTTTACTTAAAAAAAAAGCTTAAGCGTTGTGCAAAGTATGAATCTTGTAATCTTGTAAACTTGGGTCAAAAAACAGCTAGAAGAATGATTGTAGAGTTAGCTAGTGGAAAAGAAGTAGTATCTCGCCACTCTGTAGGAAACTTGATTTTGAGCTGGGTAATAAGCACTCATGGCCACTTTAGAGTCTTGCCATTAGGAATTTATGATGGAATCCTTGGGATGGACTAGTTAATTGCAAACAAAGTTAGCATTCACTGTAACTAGGGGAGTATCACTTTTGAAAATGAGCATGGTGGCCAAGTAGTATCCGTTCAAGGGAAAACAGGTAAACCTAAATCTAGGGTAGTCAAGGCAAAACATCTTCTCAAGGGAGCACGTAATGGACAACAAGTTTTCCTATGGTCAAGCTCAACAAAACCATTGAACCTAGTAAGGAGACATAACCCTCTTGGCTCCAAGAATTCTTTGATATCTTTCCTAACGAGCTTACAGGGCTACCGCGTCCCCGAGAAGTCGATCATGAAATCGAGGTGATCCCTGGAGCTTAACCCATCGCAAAAACGCCCTATAAAATGTCCCTCCCTGAAGCCATTGAACTTAAGGAGCAACTCTCTCAACTCATTGAGCAAGGATTTGTATGCCCCAGTAGCTCTCCTTGGGGAGCATCTTTTCTTTTCCAAAAGAAGAAGGACGGTACTCTTCGCCTCTGTATAGATTATCGAGGGCTAAATCAAGTCACTGTCAAGAATACCTCTCATCTACTTCAATCACAGGCTATGTATCCCTAAGGATCCTGCTTTAAAGAAACTAATCTTCCATGAAGCTCATGATAGTCCTGCTGTCTGCGGGGCACCCAAGCTATGCGAAAATAATAATGCCGTAAGGAGGAGCTTTCATTGGGTAGGCCTGAAAAATGATGTCCTTTGGTACTTGAAGCAATGTCTCTCATGCCAAAGGATCAAAGGTGAAAGGGTTAAGATGCCTGGGAAACTTCAATCCTTGGATATTCCTTAAATGAAGTGGGAGTGCATTGGTATGGATTTTGTCACAAGTCTCCCCACTATACAAGGAGGATATGACTCCATTCTGGTAGTAGTGGACTTACTTACCAAAGTAGCTCATCTTATATCAGCAAAGAAGACCTTTAAAAGCTTTTGATGTTGCTCGATTATTCATCAAGGAAGTCTTCAAACTTCATGGTCTCCCAAAGAGGATAGTAAGTGACCGGGATTCTGACTTCACTTCAAGGTTCTGGCAGTACTTATTTCAAGCCTTGGGTACTCAACTTTGCTTTAGCACAACTTATCATCTAGAGACCGATGGTCACACTGAGAGAGTCCGAATCAGGTAATTGAAGAAATTCTTAGAGCATATTGTGGACGGAGATGGATTCAATACCTTCCTCTGGTAGAATTTTCCTACAATACATCTTATCATCAGAGCATAGGAATGTCACCATTCAAAGCACTCTATGGGCAAGAATGCTTATCTCCTCTACATTTCTCTGATCTGACCATAAGAGTTGAGGCATCCAAGAAAATGCTCGAAGAGATGGAGAAACAGACCAAGGCAATCCAAAGGGATATTGAAGCTGCTCAAGATGGAGAAACAGACCAAGGCAATCCAAAGGGATATTGAAGCTGCTCAAGATCGGCAAAAGCATTATGCTGACACTAAGAGGTTTGAAAGGATCTTCAAGGAAGGAGACAAAATTCTTCTACGAGTACGACCCAAATGTAGTTCTGTGTCGCTTGGGAAATACAAGAAGATCAGCCCTAGGTATTGTGGTCCCTACAGTTATCAAGTGTTTAGGTAAAAGTGTCCCTACAGTTATCAAGTGTCTAGGTAAAAGTGCCTATAAACTCCAGCTCCTCCCAACCCATATCAAAGTCCACAATGTATTTCATGTAAGTTTGTTAAAACCTTATGTACCCAGTCTCGATCATATTCTTGATGATGAACAAGTTGTAATCCCTACTCAAGGAATCCTTGAATTACAGCCTAGTAGGATCATAGATTCTAGAGAGAGACAACTCCATAGAGCTCTTGTAGAACATCTAGTACAATGGAAAGATTATCGTGAAGAGGATGCAACTTGGGAAGATGAAGCTACACCCTTAAAGGATTACCCCCAATTCATGAGATGAGGACATCTCGATTTCTTTAAGGGGAGAAGGATGTAACATGCCCATCTTCATTAATAAAGAAATATCTCTCTAATAGACAAACTTATG
>NC_141048.1:44860395-44867895 GCF_041138505.1 Cibotium barometz | reverse complement strand
CAAAGTCTCTCGCAGATACATAGGGTTAAAGTCGCACCATTGGAAGGGTCGCATAGTGGATCTCAAGCAGGGGGCTGACGGAAGCAAGCAGGTGATGATCCAACACGTCTACAAGGCATCGCAACTCCGTGTTGACAATGCCAATCACAAACGCTTTCCTGCAAATTGTAAGTTTTATTTGTGCTTCTTGTTTTATGGGCTGCACTCTGAGACATGCTAATATCATTTCATGTTACGGAAGCTTGATTTTTTCAAGTGTGTTCTTGTAATGTTCTGTGCAGACATCTTTCCATCGACATTTGTGGAATGGGAGCCTTTAGAGGCCCTTTTCTGGAACCTTTGAGGCGCACCACTTTGAAATCGGCAAGCTACTATACTTTGGTTGCACTAACCAGACGTTGGATTGAGATTGATGTGTGCATTGCAATGAAGTGCACCTATGGGTCACATCGTGCGACTCTCACGTTCTTCATGCCTTTACATTTGTTTGTGTTTTTGTTCAAGGAGGCTGATGTTCACCGGACTCCTACAATGTGGATTGCAAAGGGAGGCACAGCAATGAGTGCCTTTCTGCCACCTTCGTGGGATTTGAAGGTTATTCAACATCAGGGTGACAAGATAAGGTGCATGGTGGTGTCAGAGAAGATGGTCGTTCGGTACCAACTTGGAAAGCAACAACTCTCTATTATCTTTCCTTACAGACGTTGGAAGCTGACTGGAGGCGAATGGCAAGCTGACTGGAGGCGAATGGCAAGCACTCGATTCGGACATCAACGATGCAGAACAGCTTGATGTACATGTTAGCACGCAAGCTGATGTTTGGGATATCGTAGTAAATGCTGATTGGAATATGGCGAACCTAAGGGAGTACTTAGGCCTTAGGTTTGCACTAAAAGGTGACTTTTCATTTGTTATTGATAACACACCTCTACGTAAGAGGAAAGAGGCATCTTACTTTTGTAAAAGCATTCCCTTCCCTAGATGTATCCATATCAAGCAAGCTATGTAACAGATTTTGAGAGATTAATTCAAAACAATTTTGGCTACTCGCAATTTACATTCAATTTTAAGCACTTTTAAGTTATGTCGCGTGTTTTTATTTTTTGGAGGTTTTAAGTGAATTTTTAACATAAAAAAAGTTTTAAAGACCTCTTTAACTTTTGGCCACTTTGAGTTCATCTCCTCACTCTCGGCATCTTTGCGGTCCCCTCGCCTTCTTCGCTACTCAAGCATGGCCACCCCCGCCCAAGCTCTCCTATCTCAATTGTACAAGCTTGACCTCGGTCACTTGATCGAGAAGCTTGCACCCATCTTTCAGACATCTATTGACATGGAAGGCACCGTCGAACTCCATAATGACGTGTTTGGGGCGTTCACTAGCTACATGGACACATACATGGCTGAATATTGTGTCAACTTTGAAAACGAGGAGGGGATTTGGGTGCCTATGGATCTTATCAAGCATACCTACAAAGCGGACAAAAAATTTCAGCTTCAGGCTTGCAAGATTCCTCAAAGGCCTTAGTAGCACATATCTAAGGGAGGAGGAAGAAGATAACCTGGTAGATCTTGGAATGGGAAACATTGGCACAAGTTTTTTGAGGTGGGACATGACTCTTGCCCTCCTGATCTTGGAGGGAACAGAGAAAAGCAAGGGAAAGAGGAAGGCCACTCCTCCAAAGAAAGCCACACCTTATCTCTTGATCAAGGAAGCTGACCCAAAGGAGGAGATTGTCACCCCAGTGCTGCAAGAAGCATCTCTTGCACTTGAGACTCTGGCAGAAGAGCCGCAAGCTGAGGCTGTGAAACGGGACATCGAAGGGGATCATAGTAGAAGGTGTAGAGTTTTTATTTTTGGATGACATCGCCCATGTCCTCGGGCTGCACCAGGATGAAACTCTCTCAGTCATTGCTATGTACGCGGGCATGCGAGACACACAACAGCCCTCCAAAGATGATGACATCCACATTGACTTCAGTTCCGCAGATGTCACAAAGGTGCTTGCGCTCCCGAAAAATCATGCCTCAATAGAGTCCCTTGTGGGTGGCAGAGACTCTTGTACAAATATCCCAGTGCAAGGATTTCTACGAGAGTGTGCCAGAAACTAGCTTTGCCCCTCACAAGCCGCTTGCCATTTCGGATTTCGTCAGCCTTGGGAGCATCAATATTAGTGATGCAGACCTTGCGGATCATGATGATGCCACTGAGGTAGTACACCCAATTTCTTCCCTCTTAATTTGTAATTTTTTGAAGTCAACTCATTCTTCTATTTACTTTGTAGACCGCAAGAGAAATGGACTGGTTCGCAAGCCGAAAGGGTGGAGCACGAAAGGAGGTGGAGGGGAAAGATGCTGCGCTATGGCACTACATCCCGAGCTTCAATGCCGAGACGCTTCGCGTGATTCACAATGACTTTTCAAATGACACGCAAGCTGAATTTTTGAAGTGCAGAGCCCTAAGCGCCATCCTGTGTGAAGCCCCTATAGCCCAAAATTCCCATAAATGTATTCTTGTAAATAGGGAAGCAGCTATCTATAGCTTTGGTGATAAAAGTGCGGGGTCTTTCCTAGGATTTTGTGGCCTTAGCCTTGGACAAGGCATCACTGATGCCAAAGAGATAGCCGAACACATTGGTGACAAACCATCGGTAAAGACTCTCACCCACGAGGCTTTCACCAAGCTCATCAAGCGAGTTGGCTAGATCCAATGTACTCATTTGCCTTTTGTGAAAATCAAACAATTAATGACATCAAGATGTTTGTCGAGTTGATTTTAAGTTTTATCTTCTTGATGTGTTTATATGTTGTCGTGTCGTGTCATGATGTTTCAATCAATTTTTGTGAACGCTCATCTGCCACCACCCGTCCGACTTTGGCTCGACTCGACGGGCCGATTTCTCCTGCGTATGGCCCCAAAAGGGTAGATCAGATGTGCGGGGTGCGCCGGGGTCGACCGGGGGGGGGGGGGTGGTCGCGCCATGGAACCTATGCGCCACGGAGCGACTGTAGCTTGTTTGACCAGGTCAAACAGGCTACAGTCACTCCGTGGCGCACAGGTTCCACGGCGTGACCATCGGCCCCTTGGTCAAACAGGCTACAGTCGCTCCGTGGCGCACAGGTTCCACGGCGCGACCACCGGCCCCCCCCGTCGACCCCGGCGTACCCTGCACATTTGATCTACCCTTTTGGGGCCATACGCAGGAGAAATCGGCCCATCGAGTCGAGCCAAAGTCGGACGGGTGGTGGCAGACGAGCGTTCACATGAGGTCGAATGTACGTAGCGACAACAATTACATGCAAAAGACTACAATTACCTTGACAAGACGATAATCACTTGCAATAGAAAACAACTTTTTTGAAAATAGACATGGTTTTTCATTAATCAAATTGAGATTACAAAACACGGATTTGTTGCATTACAAAGGCTTCTCCTATCTAGTGAAAGAGAGCGTCGTCTCCACGGATACGCCTAGCTAGACGAAGATCAGATGGCTTCAAAGTGACACGTTTTGCATGCACCATGCACAAAACCGCGTCTATGAAAAGCGAAACCAAAATATCCTCGGCACCTTGTTGCAGAGTGCCTAGTGCCGCCGCTTGCACACGATTGACATCCCGGCGCTGGTTGAGGATAATCTCTTTGACGAGACGCGCAAAAGGTGCCTTTGGAATAATTAGTTGCAGGTCTTCTGATATTTGTGAATTTCTCTAAGGAGGGCAACTGTCCCTGGTCTCCACCTTTGCTTCTTCTGCGTTGTTGGGAGCAGTGGTGCTTGCGCGTGGCGAGTCCAAGCTGGCGTGTCATTTTTGAACTTTTGTCACTGCTCTTGGAAGTTATCGAAAGGGGGTTCTGTGCGTTTAGGAATGGTTTTCCCCTTCTTAGCCTACGCAGGTGTTGGAGTTTTCTTTGCCTTTGCAGATGGAGTCTTCTGAGCTGCTCTCTGCTCTGCCTCCTTCCTTACTCGCTCCTCTTCATCTTTCCTTTCTTTTTCCTCACACGAAGCCTCCGTGCGTTTGCTGCCCTGGCTTCTCGTTCAAGCTTCTGTCTCTTATTTTCTACTTCCTCAGCTGAGAGTTTTCTCTTTCCTTTACCAAGTGCACGAGCCAAGACTCTGTCTAGCATTGCATTGAGAATCCTATTACTCGGCAGGTGCTCCCTTTCTACTGTGTCTTCATTTCTCCTCTTTGTATATTCTGCTCGAAGACCTTGTATAGCCGCTTCCAAAATTGTGTCATCTTCGTATCCGGCCATTCGCAGGTCAGCAACAAATCCGCGAGCTTTTTTGTGAAGCCAATCCTCCTCCGCAGCAAAGAATGCTAATCTTCTCTCATTGCTTGCTAATCTTCTCTCATTGCTTGCGCGGCGGCCTGAGCTTCTTCTGTAGCCTTCTTATCTGCCTCCGCCTTCCTAACTGCCTCGTCTTCTTCCGCCTTCTTGGCAGCCTCATCCTCCTGTGCTTTCTTTGCTGCCTCATCCTCCTGTGCTTTCTTTGCTGCCTCATCCTCCTCCTGTGTTCTGACGGTCTCTTCGGCTTCTTTTCTTGCTCTCTCTGCCTCCATGTCCTTTGCTTCTTTCTGTAATCTCTCCGCTTCTTGGCGTTCTTGGGCTTCTTGGGCCTCTCGCTCAAGCCTCACACGCTCAGCTTCCAGATCCATTTGGGCTTGTGGGTAAATGTTTGGGATTTCAGTTCTATGTGCCACCGGTAAGGGCCCAAGGTCTTTGAAAATGTCATCCTGCGTATTGGAGGGAGGATCATTTGGGGGCTCCATGTGCATGAGATATTAGTGCACGAGCGAGAGAGAGAGAGAGAGAGAGAGAGAGCGCGAGAGAGTCAAGGGGAGAGGAAGAGAGAGAAAGCTCACAAGTCAAGACTTTTAAAAATGACAATAAAACTCACTGATATTTATAGGGGGCCAAAATTACAAAAAAGTCAATTTACAATGAACGCGCCAAAAAGTGGCGAACAAGAATTATTGGGTGGGTAGCCACACGCGGCCATTTCTTAGTCAACCACCACTGTGCCATTGCCTTGCTCTTTCACGTGCCATTGACGCATTGCACCCTTCTCTTTCGCCTTGCACCTACTACCACCTTCATGATTTTGCGCCTCAAAGATAAATTTCCGGCTCGCTTTTGGGCCTTTCTCCCAGTAAGTGCACGGTAAAACCAATCGAACATTTCCTGAAACGCATTGCTGTGAACCTTGCCACCGCCATGACCCGTGTTCTTAAAATAGGCCGCCTTGGCTTGGTAATGTGATCGTTCCATGCCCTGGTTGCTCTAGAGTGCAAGAGACCCATATTCATCTAGAAAGAAGGAACTGTGCGCATAGAGAATATGCATGTAGTGTGTTATATGAGTTTCCCCCCAAGCATCGATTATTTCTTCTGTGAATCTGTCAATCGAAGTCTTGAATGTAGCTATCTCTGCTTCATCAAGATATGGGCGCTCAAGAAGCCTCATCATCTCATCACAAGCTTCCCACACATGTGCACGCTTCAATCCTAGTGTCGCCTCATTGCCTCGATAAGTTGTTACATCACAAATCTGCTTCCATAATTCAAAATGTGTATGGCTTTGAGCCTCACCATAGTTTGAGAGCAAGTGTCTTGCTTTTGCACCACCCATACATATCTTATTAGGGTTATCTTGGGTACTTGATGGGTTTTTGCGATCCTTAGAGAGGGTGATAGCACCTGCTGCGTGAAGCCCCACGGATGATAAAACAACTTCAAGCTCTTGGATTCCCTATTCTCGCCGTGACTCTGGCTCCATGTTCCAAGCATAATTGATGTGGAGCATCAACAATTTGTCTAGAATTCTAAGTCTTGCGTGCAAGGTACACACATGTACTCGCGACAGTGGAATTGAAAGAATAGGGTTCCAAGTAGCATCCTCCTCTGCGCGAGATGGTGCCTTGCTTTGATTGCAGCTCATAATTCCATTGAGCCTGACGTGCATACCCTTCCCTTTTTGTAATTGATTTGAGCCCTTTGCACTTGCCTTCTTACGACCTTTCACCTTGGTTGCTTGTTTGGCCTTCCCCACTGTGACACTTGGCATCCTTGGATGACAACAAAAGATGCATGGAAACAAAGTGTTAGCACCGCTTTTAGTTCCCAACATGCATTTGAGGGTCTTGAGATCACCACCAAGGTGCCACTCTATTTCAAAGTGACCAGTGCCAGGCACATGCAAGACTTCACCATTTGATTGTGTGTGTATCACTCCTTGAATACCTGTACGGGTGAAGTACCACCTCAGACTATCATGGTCCTCGTGCGGAAGGGTCCATGCCGCCTGCCACCATATGTTCTTCTTAGACTGCACTCCAAAGTAATCTTGCTTGCGTCGCTTTGTGTGCAAGTTATTCTCCGCATCACCTGTTTCATCTTCGCCGTCTAAGCTCTTTCGCTTCAGTGCCCTGCTCATGACTGTCAGACTTGTACGTTCCACCCTTTGGCCCTTTACAACCTGACATTCATCCAATTTGAGGACAAATATAGCCTTTCCATCCGTCTCCTCTAATGTCATATCATAAAACTGAATCATAGCTCGTTGAAGCGCCTCCACCTCCACGTAAACATTGTTAAACTTGTTGTAAGCAAAATCTTTTGAATTTGACATTGGCATGCTACCATCCACCCATTTGTAGCCACCTAGCAAGTCGGCAATATTGTTGTTTGCTAACTTCCTTGCCATAACTATACTGTATGGTGTTGGAAGTATAGATCGTGTCATTCCTTTGCCTCGTAGATGTGCTGTGATGCAAGTATACAAAGCCCTGTATCCCTTATCACACTGATATCTGCTGTGTCGCACACAGTGAGCATGTCAACGGGACTGACAATCTGCTCGAATTCCTTGAGAAAATACTTTTGAATCCTGTCACGCAACGCACCATTTACTGGATTGGTTATCATATTGATTACTTTCTGCTCTGGAATAATGTGCTCAAGAATAGACTCCTCAGTATTGGAACAACCTAATATTGCTTTAGCACATTCCTTGGACATCACATAGTTCAGAGTCAATGACATAACTATATGAAAAAGGAATGTAATGCTAGTTTTGAAGCTGTGATTACCTTGTTTGATGCACACGTCGCTTGCGAGCCCCCCCATCTTTGGAAAGAAGACTCAGAGGCTTGCGCTTTCGTTGCCTTGCATTATATCCCACGGGGAGGTGAGTGAAATGATCGACACGTCCGGTGAAGGTTCTGAGTTGAGTTTCAAAGACAGAGATAGTTCTCTATAGCTCGATCCCTGCTCTCCACACCTTCATCAAGCTTCATCTTCTGCTCTGCATCCTCCTTCTCTAGATCCTTGACTCGAGCCAGCATATGTTCCTTTGTGGCCATGAAAGTTGACACACATTCTTCCTTTTCCGCCTTGCATAATTTTAGAAGCTTCCTGAGGTGATTTTGATTTGAGAGTTCCTACAAGTACAAAGAATAGAGCCTCTGACAGTACCCTAAGAAACCATTATAACCGTCACCC
>NC_141048.1:44750395-44855395 GCF_041138505.1 Cibotium barometz | reverse complement strand
AAAAGGCACATGCTCTAGGACTATTGTACCTTTTGAAACCTTTTTGTACCTTTTGAATCTTTCACCTTTGGATAGATACCTTTTGAACCTTTGACCTTTGGACTATTGTACCTTTTGAACCTTTGACCTTTGGATACATACCTTTTCAGCCATTCCTTAGTATTAATCTGTCAAGCTTTCTCTAATCCAAGCTAATTAGGTTAATCTAAGGCTAACCTAGATGTTACTTTCTTTCATTGGTATCAGAGCTCTAGGTTTAGATCTTAATTCTTTGATTAGGAGACTAATAATTTTTAGATTACTGTTAGAAGGGAATGGTTACGCACATGGGCTTAGGATCATTTACATGTGCGATTAGGGCACATGGACCTCGGGACTATAAAACACATGTGCTCTAGGATTATTGTACCTTTTGAACCTTTGACTTTTGGATACATACCTTTTTAGCCACTCCTTAGTATTAATCTCTCAAGCTCTTCCTAATCCAAGCTAATTAGGCTATTCCAAGACTAACCTAGATGTTACTTTCTTTCATTAGTATCAGATCTATAGTTTTAGATCTTAATGCTTTGATTAGGAGATTAATCATTTATGGATTACTGTTAACTCAGTTTTCACAAATGTATTTTCTTGATCATGATTAGTGTTAATCATTTTTAGAATTGATTTTTACATAGTTTTCAGATTTGTTAATTTCTTGTTTTGAGAAGATTAGCAATCAGAATTGTATTAATCATTTTTGAGTATTAATGACTTTTCAGAATCCTTAAACCACTTTATCCCTTGATTATCTTGATTTTCTTTAACTTCTTGGATTTCTTGAATTTCTTAATATGCCTAATTTTTGGATTAGGGATTGCAAAGAATTTTAATAACCAATATTGAGGGATTTTCTTGCATTAGCTTGCTTAGAGAGCCTACAATCTCAAATATCAATCCTTAAAGTCCTTATTCTTCAAGATTAAGACTGTAGATTACCAAATCTTTGATTTTTTTGCAAGAAGAAGATCACTGTGTAGAAAATCAAGGTTGCTGTGTGCAGAGTTTTCAAATTACTATGCAGAATATTCACATTATTGTGTAGAGTTCTCAGATTATTATTGCAGAGTTGTAGAGTGTTGTGTTGAGTATAGATTCATTGCATTTTCGAATAGATTTTAGTGTAGACTTTAGTGCAGTTCAAGATTAATCAAGTTTTCAACAAATCTTGGAGTAAGTGCACAAACTTTAACTTCATTTCATGTTTCTCGAATATTGTGTAACTAAGGCTTGCTCAAGAAGCAACAAATTTAAAGACAATGATGTTTGGTGAAAGATTAAGTGAATCTGGATAACTTTTGACAAAGATTGCATAACAATTGCAAAGAAATTGTGAAAGCTTCAAGAGCAGTGAATTACAGAGAACGACAATGAAATGATAAAGTTCTTGAGCTAGAAAGTGTGCAAAAATTGTTAAATCTTTTCAGATTTATGCAAAATCAAGGTCTTATCACAGATTAGTGTTATTATTTCAAAGATTAATGCTAAACACACTTCTACAACAAAGATTGATCAAGCTATATACTAATTTTGATGCAAAGAGGACAAGATTATTAAGCAAAACAATTTCATAGTTTGTTGGAATGTAAGTAAGATTGACAGTTTGATGTAAAAGTTGATGTATGCATGACATGGTGACTTAAATCCATGTAAAAAATGATGCATACTAGGTAACCAATGATGAATGTATGACCTATGAGGTGGATTCTTGCTACAACTGTTTGTTGTTAATCAAGATTAAAGCCTCACTGGGAGTTGAACCTAGACCACTGGCACTAGCCAATATGCTATGTACATCATAAGGCTTGAGTTGTGTTGGCTGTTGGGAGAGACTACCAAACCATTAATTGGTTGGTAGAGCCTTCAAGGATTTACAGCAAGCTAGGTAGCATAGGAGGGGTCTTCTAACCTAGTTGGCCAAGGGAACATCAAAGGGTCTTGACAACAGTAGGCAAAGACTAACATTATTACAAATAACCAAGCAACTCTTGACAACAACAGCAAGCTCACATGGTTTCTTCATTGAGCTATAGCAGCCCTCTGGTTTGAAAGACAAATTCCAAGTATGCTTGCAAAAAGATTGATGATCAAAGGCATACATATATTTGTAAAGGCACAAGGATGTAAGAGAGATAAAGGAAACAATCAAGGATGTAGTGATGATGCCCAAAGGCAACCACCTAAGATGTGTATGAGAACATACAAAGTCTGAATACATCCTAAGAAGCAGAATTGTGCATCATTTTTTATTCTCTCTCTGACATTATTCTTGTTGAACTAGGCTTATCTACATTGTTATCATCTTGTGAAGTACCAAAACCTAATAAAGCATCCATTGGCATATCCTGGCAAGACAGAGTGGGCAAGAGTTGGGCAGGGCCAGCCATGGCAAGATGCAATCTGAATGGTAGAAATGCTTACAAGGCATCTCTCTCATTTCTCCTCTATAACTTATGATGAATGGCTGTTGAGCCTTAGAAATAGAATGCTGCAAGATGGAGGACCATCCAGCATGACAGAAGGGAGGTAGTGGAGGAGAGGGCTAACACCTACTAATCCACCTCGATGAAGCAAGCCAACTGGGAGTGCTTCCTAAGCTCAGAGTGCTGGGCAAAGTTCAATTGTGGCATCAGCAAACTGGGAGCAGGAGCAGTTATATGCCTCTCAGCTATACACCTCTCAGCTATTACCTACGACACGAGCTATATGGTTCTCAGTTATACGCCTCTCAACTGTCACCTACAGGACATGGGCTATACGCCTCTCAGCTGTCATGCACCTGCTGCAGGACATGGGCTGTGTGGATGTGTAGGCAAATATACATGCTCTACGTGCAACTGGGGGTTCTGTCCCGCAGCCTCTGGCTTTGCCCGTCAGCTTGTACAGATTCCTCTCGCTCTTTCAGCTTGCATGCCACGAAGAAGCAGGACTAAGATCAGAGGTGGTGAACTGGAGCATATTCGCTAGCTCGGAACTTGGGAGTTTGGTAGACATTCAGACGAGAGTCTTCCAAGCATGGCGAGAGGGTGATGAGCTGGAGGTGCAACATGCAACATGCTGCAAAGAGGGTTTCTGCTGTGCATTTTGGGGAGTAGAAAATGGTGACCTTGCTGCGAGGGAGCCGAGGAAGTTCTTGGTCAGTTTCGCTAGCGCACGATGGTCAGCTTCGCTTATGGAGCTGGAGGGGCAACCTGCTGCAAAGAGGTTTTCTGCTGTGCATTTTGGGGAGTAGAAAACGGTGACCTTGCGAGGGAGGAAGCTCTTGGTCAGTTTCACTTATGGAGGTGCAAGCGCACGATCGATGGTCAGCCTCGTTTATGGAGGTGCAAGTGCACGATGGTCAGCTTTGCTTATGGAGGTGCAAGCGCACCATGACTTATAGCATTAAGTGCACAATTACCAGCACTGCCCTAAGCAATTGGTGAAGCGTGTGTGTGTGTTTGGGGTAAGGTCTCGTGATCGAGCCTTACTTTCAGCTCTCATCCGTAAGGACACTGCTTGGTACAAATAAAAATCTCGTATTACAAAAAAAAAGAGTACAGAATTACTCGCCAGCTCGCATCATCAATCACGCGATCAAGGCTCACCAAAAAGGCTTAGAAAAACACTGCAACACCTAGCAACAAGCGGAGTGCCAGTGCGGGCCATTGGCTAGCTTAAGCATTTTTGTCGTGGTGGGTAGCAACAATTTTATTTTTAAAAAACTACAACAAAAGGAGCCTCATCGCCTTTTAGGCTCAGCAAACGGAGTCAAAAAAATAAAATAAAAGAGGAGGATCCACCATCATTGAGCCTTCAAAGCTCTTAGGGGTTTACTGCTAGCCTATGAAGAAAGGAGAAGGAGGAATGGACGCCAACATGAGGGAAAAAGAGAAGTTTTTTTCTTTTGAACTTTTAACCTTTAGGGTTTCTTTTTTCCTTTGGTCTTTTTGCACTCCCTTTGGTCCACCCTCCATTCACCCTTTTGATCTCTTTATTCACATACCCTAGACCATTAATCTTTCCTTCCACACTAGTTATTCATCTACCACATGGATTTGGGCTATTCATACGTGATGATTGAGTTTGTTCACATAGCCTTGAGGAGGTTGTTCATGCACAACGTGGTAATTTTGAGGTTTGTTCATGTGTGGTGAGCCTCGAGGAGAGTATTTGCACGTGCATTGAGCCGATTTCGTGTATTTGGGGATTTTTCACATGCGCCCTACGTTGTGGTTTGTATTTGCATGATTTTGAGTACTTGTGTGGTGATTCTTATGTGGTTTTGGATCTTGTTCACACACGAGCACATTTGTGTGAACTGGAGCACATTTGTGTGAACATGATTCCTATGCAGTTTTGGATCTTGTTCACACACGAGCATATTTGTATGAGGTGTTCGCTTGCTTCAAGCTTTCATTGGGTATTGTTCACATGCTTAGGACTTTTATGGGGCATGTTCATGCATATTAGCACATTATGGGCTTTACTCACACATTCGAGTGCATAGTATTCTTTTCATGCACATTAGCACTTAGTTTTGGCACATTCACACATGGTGTGAGTTCATTATGAATTGTAGCCCTTGTTCACATGCTTCGAGCATCAAGTAGTGTTCGCACATAGCCATGGTTTATTATTGTTATCCCTCTGCTACTCGCCATGGTCCTTTCTTTCCTTGGCGTGACGATGACATCATCTTGTGACTCTTGATGATTTATTACTGCCATGTAGCTTGTAACAGCATGTGGAAGCTCGATTGGATGCGGAGTCTGTATGCCGGAGCGCAGAGGGCGGGTGCATCCGGGGTCTAGGTTTTGAGGGCACCCAAGTCGGAGCACTTGGATGGCCGGGCAAGCTTATGGGCAGGCATGCCCCTGTAAGTGTCTGGGAGTGTAGTATTATCCACATTCTCCTCTATGGCTAGGTGTTGAATAGAGCTTAGAGCCCTCCTTGGCTATGGCAACGGTTATGGTTGGCGACGTAACATTACGGAGCTACTCTACCCACCTTTGGAGTATGTCATTGCTCTTGTCGTTTGATAGGATGTGGGAGTGTCCCTAAGAGGTCTTTCTCTAAAAAGCTATCTTCTGGCTAGTCTTTAGACCTTCCCTTGCTACTTCATATACTGGTTTGATCAGTAGTTTATGTAGTGGGCCATTGGGACATTGTCGAATTGTTCTCATAGAAGTACTCTAGATTGAGTATCTGAGACTTTGGAACTTGATATAGTTCTTAAAATTATAGCCATGTTGAACTTTGGAACAGACTATGCGTGGTTTGTATAGTGCAAACACTCATGGATGTGTAGTCATCCATATGCTTGAGATTTTGTTTCTAAAGGAGAGGAAAAGAGTCTTCTTGTGTGTCTCGGTGAGCTTCACGCTCATTTGATGGTATGGGACTTCAAATGTTCATGAAGGTCATTGTGGTCTTGGTGGTTATGGGACACCAAGGCTCACAGAGGTTGACCCTTTGATTCGTTGTATGATTGTTCCGTAGTGATCAAGTGTATGGATAAGATTGAGTTAGAGACTCACTTATAGCCTTTTGTGTTGGGAAGAAATCCAACGACAAAGTTCGAAGAAGCTACTATGTGTAGCATAGCCATGATTAAATACTAGTGTGCTGATAGAGTGGTTTCGAGTTTGAGAATGCTATAGAATCATTGGTGAGTAGGGAGACTAGTATGTTGGATGGTTTCGATATGTGGGGGACACCCTACAACATTGAGGGCGTATAATCTTGCCTATATCCAACACTGGTGTTCATTTTTTAGCACATGTTTGGCTGCTACAGTACAAATCATGAAAGTGTAGAATGACTTTCATGAAAAAAAAGTAAATTCTTATTTTACTTGGGCTATTTTGTGTTGCAAAGTTCATGTCCTTGTAGAACCTACCAGCTTGCTGTAAGGCACTGTGAAATGAGTGATTCATTACGAGTATATGATGGGGTTACTACCTGGTTAAAATGAGAAGTACTTCACTCCAGACGAGCATGGTTATTTATTATCATTGGATCCAATATAGTTTTAGAAACCACTATTGTGTTTTGTTAGAAAGAATTCTAAGCCAGAGAGCTTACCATGTCTGGCATGTTTAGAACTGAACATGGTGGTTCGGAAGAAGTAAACTCAAGGTTTGAGGCTAATTTGAAGAGATGAGAGACAAATCACACTAGATTTAGCATTAATCTAGAGTGATTACATAAATCTTAACCGTGATGCTACTACAGAATGCCTAGTAGTTATCTTGATCGACTTTTATACTTTGTTGTTGTATGCGCGCACACTTTCCACATTAGGAAAATTCTAGACTCAAAAGAGGGCTCTTTCAATAATAATATAATAATAGACACATAGATTGAGTGACATGAAATCTACCAACGATATTCACCGGTGGTGGGACCTTTGTACAAACCCACCTAAAATGTGGAGAAACTCTTATCTTCATGAAATATTAAAAAAACCATCACCTTGTCTTAAAATATTTTAAACCGTTTTTTTGTCAGCACCTAACACAATAAAAGAATGTTTTCCACATTCTTGTGTTAGACGTGGAGCACTAAAAAATTCTTTCCACCACCCCTAGAACTAATGATTTTGAATGCTTGGAATAGATAGATACCCAATCTCCTGGTTATTCCCTCAACTTGGTTCCACTTTTGAAACTCGAAACATCTTTGGCGCCCAAAAAGACACACCGTCCCTCATTTCTTCTTCCCTTCCTTGATCCACAAAAGTGGTTAGCTCAGTCATCCACTTTCTGCTACTTCTTCTTTCTCATACGTCTGTTAATCTCTCATGGCAACCGAAAGTGGACTGAAACGAGCAAGGAGTAGTATCTCATCTGTTGTGTTGTATAACATAAAAGACGAGAATGAAGAATGGATTTCCCAAGTATACAGGAAGTACTCTTGGGTCACTATGCAGCCAAGAAAACGTGGCCACTACCGAGTGAAGGGAAAGGCATTTGAAGACTTGGCCAAACATTGGAAAGGAAGGATCCTTGACTTCAAGATGGCACTAGGAGGGAAAACTATCAAAGAAGTGTTGATCCAGCATGTATTCATGCAAAAAGAGATCAATGTGGGACCATTGGAAGGACTTCCAAGACACAGACCACATTGTAAGTGTCTTGGAAGGACTTCCAAGACACAAACCACATTGTAAGTGCTTGTGTTTTGTATTCCGATGTTGCAAATAAGGTGATTGATATACATTTTCTGCCTTGCACAGATTTGTACCCATCCAATCTCCAGGAGTGGGAGCCTGCACAATGCTTGACGGGATTCTTGAATGTTGTACATGGTGAGGTGGGGGAACTTCAATATGAAGGTCATGCACCAAGTGATCTCGCAAGAAGTAGAACATATTTCTATCACTCATTTTATACCTTGCCCACTCAATCGAGTCGACATGGAAAGTTGGAACGTATTCCTTTGTCTGCACTTGATAGTCCTGAGTGGCCATTGCTTGATACAGAAGTGTGATACAGAAGTGTGATACAGAAGTGATAGAGTCATACAGGACCAAAATGTTTAATGATATTCAATATGCTATGAAGCCTAGCATTGGTGCAAGAAATGTCCACTTAAGTTTGTCTGTTCCAATTGCATGCTTTGTTTATTTATTTTCTGATTGTAAACAATTGAGAAAAACTAGAATAACTTTTATGTGCAAAGATATAGATGAAGCCTAGCTTGATCATTTGTTTGACAAAGGTTGGAGAGTGAAATCATCAAAGGGAGATGATTTGATCGAATGTCGATTGAACACCTCCGACATTGCATTTTGGTGAGTGTTATAACATTCAAATGTCTTTTTGTGAAATAGTTACAAAGCTTATTTGATTATACTCGAAAAATTATCTTAATGATATTTTGGAATCAGATACTATATTGCCAGGCAACATCTGAGCATGTCATTTACTTATAGAAGGTGGCGATGGATCAACAACAATTGGGAAAGTATGGACTAAGATACAAGAGATGGCAGCCACTCTTGCTAGATAGATATAGTTATGATTCGATAGGGTCACCCATCATTGACACTGGAAGTGGAAGAGAATTGGACTCTCGAATATGTTAGGAAGGAATTAGAAGTAGCTATTTAGAATCCTCCAGATCAATTTTGCTTCAAGCTCGATGGTCGGAAGGTAAGTAGAAGAAGAGAGCATCAGATCATTTGTAAAGATGTTGCAGCCCCACATGAATTGGAGGCACTAGAAGATATATGATGTGACCATGTATATGTATACGGTGACAATGTATTTTCCATATGCAATAAACTTATCTATTCAGAACATTGCTTTTGTAATGCTTTATTGTTTAAAACAATGTATTGAAGGTAAAAATTTCCCAATTGAATTTTTATGTACACAAAAAGGCCTAAAGTAAGAAAACAAGAAGTGAAGGAACACAGTAGCAAATTTGATCCTCTGATTTTCAAATTAAAAGTGCATTTACAATTGATGTTCTCTCTCCAATAACACTTAATATGTGTAAAAAAATATAAATGTACATGTGTAGTTGCATATTTACAAATAGCATGTTACAGAGTGGAGTACATTTGTTGGAAGAAGCAATCCAACAACACATCGATAAGGAAAAAACTATATATCACTGGAACCCATAGGCCTGGGCTTCAGGATGGATCCATGAATCTTCTCCCAAGTACGGAGCCCATCTAAGAGGCTCAGGGGGGCCTATCCCCCCTTGTGGATTGGGTGGGATGAAGTCCATTGGGCCATCTGGAGGCATTGCTTCTGCGACCTTGATGATTTTCGCAATCGTTTCCTTCCTAAACATTTGGACGTCTAGATCCACGTAACAAGACATGGATGGAAACTGCCATCACAATTCATCAAGGCATAAGATCAACATGACAATATATACAAGAAGATAAACAAGAGTACGCATGCGTATGGGAGCTGAAAAATGCTTACATCCTCTGAACGGAGCTGAAAAAATGCTTACATCCTCTGAAGGGAGCTGAAAAATGCTCCGTAGTAGCAGCAACAATGCATTGAGAGCAACCCTCCACCCACAGCTATAACCATTATCTTGTTTGGGCACACTAACCCTTCGAATGGTCGCTCGCTCCAGGGTGTCGGTGTCCATGCTCAGGCTCTCATAAGCGGCCATTAGTTTCCTGACACCACTGCAAACAAAGACCAATCAATATCCTGATCAATCCGGACTTCTAACTTAAACAATAATATGTATTGTAATGATTTTAACTCACAGCAAAACATTGCCATGGACACCAGATGTCGAATATGCAAGGTAAATAACATTGTCTTACACATCGACTAGAACAAGACTCCAATGGGCACTGCATCACATTGAAATAGATTTCTATTAGGTTCAAGCCAGATGAAAAATAAAATGCCTCCTCGCATTGTGGTGAATCGATTCACTGTGTGAAGCGAGAGAACGTGCCAAAGGAAGCACTATATAACTCGTGTATGGTGATTCGTATGAACATCATGCAAGAGAGATACAGAGACAAACTCACTTTTCATGATATGCCAAAAAAATTACTCGAGCATTGTCCAGCTGGACCTCCCGTAACCAGTTCATCACATCAAGGTAGGGAACTGACTCTACTAGCAAAAGTGTTAACACTAGCGAATCAATCTGGAACACCCGATGCTGTACATCCTCGGGCAATTGCAAAATAACAAAACTTCACAAGAAAACATATCAAAAGTTAGGCATAAAATTTTAAGAGCCAAGAATGAAAAATTGTGGGAGGATAGAGAAAAGAGTATACCTTAAAACACATCTGAGCACTTTGTCATTGACTTTAGTTCTAGGATCAAACAAAATGTTTATCTCCTCAGCATGAATCGGGAAATAACATCTTTGCCCTCTAATATGATAGGGTACATAGAACTCCGGCAAAACAAAAATTGAAGCGCCTCCCGATTCATAGCGTGGAGTGCACGAACATTTTCTCTTTTTGTTTGCAATGCAAGCATTGCCACATGATGTTCCCTTTGAGCGCTTGCTCAAAAATTTGCCCGAGTCTCATGTTCATGTTCTGGAACTCCCTCCGTCACCTCTTCAATTCTCACTTTTTGAACAGGAGACGGACATCCAAAATTTGCACCATTCGTGCATCAGTAATTGTAACTCGCCTTAGTAACTTATCATATCTAAAACGAAGGGCTACTAGGCTGAAAAAATCTTTGTTCATCACTGTGACCTTGTGTGCATGGGCCGCAAGAACGTAACTATCCAAAAAAAACTCAATCATCCAATCTTTTGGGGCCTCTTGCAAGCAAAACAGGGCCGATGCCTTCCACCTAAACAAAATTCCATTTCGCTCGCAAATTCTCCTGACAAGCCTCTGGAAAGGTAATCTTGGAATAGCAACAGTCGGGTGCTTCATAAATCATGTGATTTCTTGCAGCACTGACGAATGCTCTGCGAAATGCCTTTGTCTAGGCGCTACAGTTTGGATAATCGGGAAGGACTGCTTGATTTCCTCGATCTTGAGGCATTCAGAGTGCCCATCTTCTTCCCACTAGATGAGGGACCTGCATTGTCCTTGGGTCTAGCTATATGCCTTACACGAGCCATCTGAAAATGCAAGCAAGTACAAAAAACTTAGCTATTCAGTAGTACACGATTAACAATTCACCATAACACGAGATAGGGTGGCCAAGAAAGCAATATGCACTTCCTCGCGTTATGTTGAATCCATTCACCATAACGCGAGATGAAGGGCCACTGAAAGCACAATAATCCGCCTCGCATTATGGTGAATTCATTGACACCAATGCGAGGTGGATTATCATGAATCCTTTGCCCTTTGATCTTGCGTTATAGTGAATTGATTCACCATAACGTGAGACCAAGGGCCAGTCAAAGCAAAACAATCCTCCTTGCGTTATAGTGAATCGATTTACTACAATGGGAGGAGGATTATCGTGAATCTCTTACCATTCCATCTTGCATTTGGTGATTCGATTCACCATAACACATGGAGCCGTATTGAGATTCTAATGGCTCGTCGTCTGCTTTAAGGTGAATCGAATCACCATAAAGCAAGATTCAATGGCAGAGGGCAAACAATCGAAGAATAAACAAAACAATCAAGGAATATACAAAAAAACTCACAAAACAATCAAGTAATATACAAAAACTCCCATTTCATGCGTGGGAATAGATGGAGATTGTCGTGTAGGTGGAATATCAGTTCAGTAGTGTGGGGGTAGTCATAAGTTGGAAGGAGGCAAACAGGAGGACGGACAAGGCAAAATCGATAAGAGGACGAAAAGGTGGCGTGATTAACGGCTTTGATTAGTCTTTATAGGGTGTACACGTGTGAGGTACATGGCGGGCTGCCATGTGGCATTCATGGAATGGTGGGTGAAAAGGCGGCGTGACGTGTCACATAGCATTAAAAACGGTGTTATATTGCCTCTCTTGCTTTGATTAGTCTTTATAGCATGTACACGTGTTAGGTACATGGCGGGCTGCCACGTGGTGGCATTCATGGAATGGTCGGTGAAAAGGCGGCACTGATGTGTCATATAGCATTAAAAATGGTTTTTAATTGCCTCTCTTAGATACCCATCCGGTCGTATTCTCATTTATCTCCCCACCAACCTCCTTCATCTCCATCAACGACTATCTCCTCCAACCTCCTTCATCTCCATCAACGACTATCTCCTCCAACCTTCTTCATCAATCATCCTCCTTCATCATCCTGTATCAAACGACAAAGACAAACCTCCAACATCCTTTATCTCCATCAACGACTATCTCCTCCAACCTCTTTCATCAATCATCCTCCTTCATCATCCTGTATCAAACGACAAAGACAAACCTCCAACCTCCTTCATCTCCATCAAAGATAACGACAACCTCCTTCATCTCCATCTCCTGCGACCAACATCGATTCATTTTCCTGGTATTTTTATCTCTTTGGTGCTTCCTTCTTCTTTTGTTATTTCGTTCTCTTGGTTTCATTCTTGCAGAACTCCTTGCTTTGTTTTTTTATGATAGAAACGTTATGGTGAATTGAAAACCTATGACTCCTCGCATTATGGTGAATTGACTCACCACAATGCGAGGAAGACTATTTTAATTCATTTGGCACCTCCTCTCTCAGTATGGGTACATAAGAAGTATCTTTATTTGTAATTCACCATAACGTGAGAGGCGGCGCCAAAGGATGCAAAAGTCCTCATGTAAGGGTGAATCGATTCACCATAACGCGAGCGAAGGTCCCATAGGAAGCACAATATGCCTCCTCGCATTATGGTGAATCGATTCACCATAACGCGAGAAGAGGTCCTTGACGAAGCTGCCATTTTATTTGCGTTAAGGAAAATAGATTCACTACAACGCGAGGAGGAATACCTGGCTTCCTCTGGCATCTCCTCTCGCGTTATGTTGAATCCATTCACCACACAGAGATTTGGTGTTTAAGACCGACTGTCTCTTGATTCATTGCTTGAACTAATAATCCATCTCCTCTTGTGTTATGTTGAATCCATTCACCGCATAGAGATTTGGTGTTTAAGACCGACTGTCTCTTGATTCATTCCTTGAACTAATAATTTCCATGTCTTATCTACACCCTTGAATTTAGCCATGGCGCAAGTTCAAGTCGAGTTTGATGTGGACGAAGAGATTAAAGAAACAGCTGCAACTCTGTTGTATGACTTCCTCTACAAATGTGGACGTCATGATTTGCACCCTTCGATTTTGTTGATGTTCAATTGCGATTTATCTCTGGAGGATACACTTTCTAGCCATCCCAAATACTTTGAAGAGGCAAAGAAAGAGTTTGATGAGCTCACAAATGAAGATACAGTGATGATTGATGGGAAAAACTACATTCATTTTAATCTCAAGGTGTTGCCGGAGAAGAAGCAGAGGTTAAACAGGGATTGGCACAAGGTACCATGTGATAAGAAGAGAGCTTTGCCATGCCCTTTTCACAAAAGAAAATGCCGCTTGATAGAATACTCTTATGCCTTCTTATGCTTCTTGCAAATGAACGTGCAATTAACAGATGAAGAATGTACAGAGCCACATGCGGAGTTCAATGTTGAAGAAGAGAGGAAGCTCAGTGCGGCGGTTGATATTAAGGCACTGAGAGAACAAAACACTGATGTAGGCCAGCCTGTGATTGAATCAGATGAGTTCTCCCCCATTCCAACGCCATTGCTCCCCTCCTACCAAGTAGGAGATTCAGAGTATATATTGCTGACAGACATACAAAATATATTTAACTTAAGAGAGGACCATTGCATAGCCTTCATAGCCCAAAATCTGGAGGTTGATGACAATTTTGTAGATGATGATGGGATAGATAAGTACTTACTAGTGGATAGCCATGTGAAAGACACCGAGTTCCTATCTGCTACCTACTACTGCAGCAACACTAGAGATGATCTATGCTCATGCCCTTAAATATGAAGGAAAAGATGCCACAAAGGAAGAGCTACAAGAAGCAAGGGAAAGACTGAATATTACCAACATGGGAGAGTTTAGGGATGTGCCAAGTAAGACAGCGGAAACCGTTCCTAGTTTGAGCACTAATTTATGGCAAGACGCCTTGCTTGAAGCAGATGAGAACCAAGAGGCTATTTTCTTTTGTTGTGTTTTCGTACTTTTGTTGCGGATTTGGCTTTATCAACTTTGTCCCTGGATTGTTTGGTGATGTTGTTTCTAGGCTAATGCTCCTTTATTTTTTCAGTTAGAAATATATGAAGAGACATTCCTCAAACGTGCTTCAGGCAAGCGTATGGTGGGATTGGGCCACGATTCCACACTAGGAACACATATACATCGCCTAAAATTCCCTCAAATTGTAATATTTCACGCTAAACACCATATTGGGGAATATGGGAATTTCCCACAAGTTTGGGACACGTGGTCAAAAGTTTGGATTAACCATAACTTAAACACCACTAATCCAAAATGAGCGCTTTATAGCTCTTTAGATTCCATTTTTCAAGCGCTTTCCAATGACAGGTCATATGATAGGGTTTCGAGAAACTTACAAACATGTTATCCATGTCCCCTTTTTTAAGTATACAAAAATGAGAATTGGAAAATTCCCAAATTCACTAATATGGTGTTGCTAGCTTCTCCAAGGACAATGCAAGTTTTCCTCTGATGGCGATAAAGACTCTATCCAGGTATCTAGGTGGCTATCACCTAAGGCTGAATGCAAACAAGGCAATACTTCTGGAGCGGCAAGCAGCTGTTCGATTTTTTAGGGAGGGACCAGGAGTATATTCATTGAGATGTAAATATTATTTAACATATGCTGCTTACAGCTTGGCATGTGGAATCACAGATCCTAATCTGTTGAGTGATTGCAGGAAGAAGCATCTTCTTAGAACAGCAAGGCCAATGGTCCCTGTTGTGCCATTGATAGAGGAACAAGAAGATGTAGAAATTTCATCAAAAAGGGCTCGCAGCTGGGGGATTTCTCTGCTCCACAACAATAGATTTAGATTGTTCCAGTTGTTAAGAAGTTTCTTCAAATTTCTCAATACTCTTCTTGCTTACCATTAAAAACTATGAAATGTATATATATTGAAAACATTTGTATAGGACATAGATGAAAGCTCTTGTTCTTTTAAAATCTTTTGAAGTTACATCATTGTTTTATAATATGTATTTCAATGATCAATTTTCTTTCACACTCTGCCCTGTCTTTGTCATTGTCTTAGCCATTCAGCATGATTCTACCTCCCCTGTTGAGGAGACATATATTGATCGTCTCTGTTCAGCTTGCATCTCTCTTATTGCACATGACATAGCTAATTTAGACTGTTTGATCTTCACACGAGCCCTCACTTAAATCCGCCTATACCACCACTGACATAGTTGCTTCATGGGATTACTTTTCTTTACTCCTCCTCCATGTTGAGTGGCCCTTTGATAGGCACAACGTGCTTGCCAATGAGATCTTTCCATGCCTTGGGTAGACCAAATCCCAAGGCTTCCACATTCTTCCGCAAAAAAGGGTCCATGTGCATGCAAAATGTGCTACAAATGCTCAACAACAACAAGACATTTAGTATCACACAATATATTTTGAAAAACAATAAAAACTTAAAGCTGTAGGTATTCAAGTAATAACCATGTATTGTGTCAAGTTTGTCACACCCCATGCCTTTTCATCATAGCTAGTGTAGAACTCTGTCACAACTACCTTGTGAGATCCCTCTGCCCCCTCCGTGCACCCCACTCCCGGTAGTACCTGAACAGCGGAAGCAGCCCCCTCATGCGCGGGGCAGGGTTTCTCACTCAGGGCCTCGCCCACGAATGTCCGGGTACGAGACTAGGCTGGTGGTCACTCCCAAAACCGAAACCGAGAAAATTTCCCATGCCCTGAAAGCGGGGACGATTCCACCTTTTTGAATTTTCTTAATAACGAACGTGATCAATTCTAAGCTATCCTTCCAGATAGAAGGAAACTGTCACTGATATAACTTGATCATTTTAGTAAATTCAACGCTTTTTTCCTGATCAAGATCAGGCACAGCCGTTGATCCACTCATTTGAGAGATTTATCAGGGAATTGACTAGCTACTCGGATCCTAGAGTAATCCTAAGATTTTTCAGTTGATTATTAAAACTCCACTGATTCCAGCCTAACCCCATCCGGCCCATGGGTTAGCCACCACCCTGCCACCACTGGAATCGGTAGATCCAAACAAGTACTCACCCACCCATAATTGAAATGCCATTCTTAACTTTAGCTTTAGAAAACAGATACGCACACACTCCTCTTTAAAACTTTAATCTATAAAACAATCCATTGACAAACAATTTACGGGTTACACATGCCATACTTCAAAATTTCCATTGAGTCTTTGTTTCTCACAAAACAGTATTACTCTGGACTCTCCATTGAGACCAGCGAGTCAACAACGAGATCCAGTGTGATAGATTACAATAAACATAGGTCCATCATATAATATCTTCCTCGACATACGCATGGATGTCCTCGGCACCGCGAGCCCGTGCATCTCCTGGTCAGAACCCTCCAGGATCCTTCCAAACAGAATTCCTCGAATTCTGTTAACTTGATCCTCAGATCAAAATCAAAAGTCTTAACTAGTTTCAGATTCGGTGGGTGTTTTGATGCATTTTTCCTGAACTGATCACATCGTCTCATTGACGAAGGAATTAGGTCTTGGTCAATAGTCTGAATCAGAGTTTGGGTCTGGAAAGGTTCTTCCTAAACTATCTTTCTCGAAAGGTACTATTTCAATTTCTCTTTTTCTAAATTTCGTTCGATGAATATTTGCTTACAGGTAACATGGATTTCTTAAGAGGAATAAAATAATCATTTATCTCGATCTCCGACTTCGATATTTTAATTGAATTTTTTTATATTAAAAGTATGATTTTCATCATAAAAGATTTTTAATCATAAACAGATGCATAGAAGATAATTTTTTTATATTAAAAATATGATTTTCATCATAAAAGATTTTTATGCATAAACATATGCATAGAAGATATTTTTTATATATTAAAAGTGTGATTTTCATCATAAATGATTTGTATGCATAAAAGAAATTCTTTCATGTTAAAAGAGTGATTTCCATCATAAATGATTTTTATGATGATAAAAGTGTGACTTTCATCAGAATTGGATTTTATGCATAATTAGATGCATATAGAATCTTTAAGGATTCTCTTTCGGAAGCGCACCATTTTTCAACCATACCGAGTCTATGCATAAGAATCAAATTTAATAAGAATAACACTTTTGTAATAAAAAAATTCCTTTATGCATCTTTCTATGCATAGAAATCAAATTTAATAAGAATAACACTTTTGTAATAAAAAAATTCCTTTACGCATCTTTCTATGCATAAAAATCAAATTTAATAAGAATAACAGTTTTGTAATATAAAAAATTCCTTTGATGGGCGAGGGCCGACGAAGCGGTCCCCTGAGTGAAGTGCCAGGACACCTAAGAAGGATCCGGAGGGTTTTGACCAGGAGATGCATGGGCTCGCGGTGCCTCTATGACACCCATGCGTATGTCGTGGAAGATATGTATGATGATGGATGAAATGATTATTGTAATCTGTTACTAGATCTCGTTGTTGCTGACTAGTTGGTCTCAAAACGGAGAGTCCAGAGTGATACTGTTTTTTTGAGAAACAAGGGACTGGATGGATTTTTTGAGTTATGACATCTGTAACCAATAACTAATTGTCAATGGATTATTTTATATGTTAAAGTTTTAAAGAGGAGTGTGTGTGTATCTGTATTCGAAAGCAAAAGTTAAGAAAGGCATTTAATTATGGATGGGTGAGTAATTGTCTGGTTCTATTGATTCTAGTGGTTGGGTGGTGGCTAAACCCATGGGCCGGATAGGCTGGTATCCGTGGAGTTTTAATAATTAAATTGAAATAATAGGAATACGCGTAGAATTCGAGTAGTTTAAAAAAAAAACCTAAAGAATTTCTCAAATGAGTAGATAAATGGCTGTGCCTGACTTCGATCACGAAAAAGACGTTGATTTCCTCAAATGATTAGATCAATGGGGCTGTGCCTAATTTCGGTTAGAAAAAAGCGTTGATTTCTTCAAATTAAGTCAGTGATAGTTTTCCTTCTATCCGGTTTAATCAAGTGAAGGATAGTTTAGTCTCTTGACCCCGTTAGAAAATTCGTTAAGAAAATAAAAAAGGTGGAGTCGTCCCCGTTTTCCAGGTAAGGAAAATTTTCCCGTTTTCCAGACAAGGAAAATTTCCCCGTTTTCTAGGCAAGGAAAATTTTCTCGATTTCGGAATGACCACTAGATGAGTCTCGTGTCTGGACATTCGAGGGCGAGGACTCGAGTAGGAAACCCTGCCCCGTGCAAGAGGAAGCTACTTCCGTTGCTAGCAATCGGGAAACCGGTGCGTGGAGGGGACAGAGGGGTCTCACATTCCACATACACACACAAGATCTCCACAAGATGGTAAAAGATAGAAGACATAAATATGTTTGGTGTAAGTATATGAAATGAATCTTATGTCCCATACCACCAGATTAACTCCGCATATCACTCCTTCAGAATAGAAGTTTGAGAGGGAGTGGCCAATTCCCTCTAAAACCTAAATTTCGACACAAATTTTATTTATCTTAAATTTGTTTAATTAATACCTAAAGTGTGGAAAATATTTAAAGTACGCATGCTAAAATCTATTATTACTTGAGAAATGAATAATAATCTAATGAATTTATTTTCAAAATCTTATTGTAAAAGTAAAGATGATTTTTAAATATTTCTTCAGTTTCTCCAATTGGAATGTTGAATGTATGGTCTAATAGTGTTTATTGTTTCAGTCTTTAGATAATAGAACTAATAAAATAAATGCAAAAACAAGTGTGAACCATTTGCAATATAAAGTCAAGACGTATCCATTGTTAATAGTGTAGTTGAAATTATTTGGCAAAAATCAATTTTAATACTCCAAAGACATGCGAACCTTTATACTTTCTATGTAAGACATGCGAACCTTTATACTTTATTTAAAGTGAAATATTAAATAAGGAGAGAAATAACAACTAAAGTGCAATAGTACTTCAACAAACTTGATATCATAAAAATAAAATGTAAAATTATTATTGATATCAAAGTTAGAGAAACTTATCTTGAGTTGAGAATTGCCTTTCAATATATTCAAAATTTAAGCACAATATAAACATGAACATAATGAATGACAGTCAGTAATTCTAACAACATTTATTGATAGAATGAAAACATGGATTTAACTATTTTACTGTAACTCTCTTTAAGAATCAAAATAAAAAGTTCAAGTCATAGGCGAGTTAATGTCAAATGACTTTACTAGGAAAATGTCATATGTGATCTCTTAAGGTCATAAAGAAGGTCTCTAAACTAAATAGGACTTAAGGTTTGTACAACCTTTCAATGAAAGAGTTGTGATCATGCACTTGTGTTAGAGTTCCATGTGAACTCACATGTACACAAAGAGAACATGATAAAATTTCTAACACATCTTCTAGTGTCTCTAATTCAAACTACGATAAATGAAATAAACTTATACATGTTATTCTTTCTAGTAATGGACAAAATCTATGGCACAAATTTCATTGAAGCTTGTATAAATACCTTCATAAGATATTTATAGCAGGTGTTCCTCAAACTTGAGGAAGGCAACCTTTTGGTTATATTTCCCCAATTATCATACAAGTTTTTAAAAAAGAAGTCTCTAATATGTTTTCTCTTAGGGTCACATGATGGAAGGTTTTGCTAATTATTCCACCATCTCTTGGTTTTTAGAAGGTCGTGATTCATGCTTTCGTAAAGGAAATAGAGGTATACCTATGCATAAACTTTTAACACCCTCGCATAAAAATTATGCTTAAGGTTTTTGGCCACTTAATTTTTACCCCACAAGGTTAAATTGAAGCAAGACTAAAAACTTTTTAAATGGTTTAAATAAACGTGTCTTTTAAAATTAATAAAAATAAGCAAGTCTTTAAAAATTAATAACTCTAGAAGATAGATTTACAACTAGGAGTAGCTATGCTTTGACTAATTTGGCTTGATTTTGTCGAAATTAATGCGCTTAAATACACCCCTGGAGGACAAAAATAAAGAAAAGATAAAGCTTGGAGGCGACCAATTTAAAAACAAAGGACAAGGCTTAATTACTTTTCTTTTGTTTTCTTTTTAATACCTTAATAAATTTAAAGCTTAGTAAAGCTTTGACCAAACTTTTTTCGAAAACTTTAAACAAAGCCTGTGCAACGGCTAATGATGCAACCAAGGGAAAAAATGAAACCTGGGACAAAGGCTGAAAGCTTGGTTTTGAGGGGCCTTGAACATAAGAGATATAAGCTCTCCAAGAAGCTTTCAAAGCTTTTATATATATATATATATATATATATGTGTGTGTGTGTGTGTGTGTGTGTGTGTTTACATATATAACTTTTGAGAGTTGTAAGCTTTTATAAGCTTATAACTATAATACTCTTTTTAGTAAAGCTTTTAAAGAGCTTATAATTAAGCTTCTTCTCGGCCTTTACAAAAAATCCGGCGCTTAACTAAAGATTTAATCTATTGCTTTTTGAAAGGTTTTGAGAAATCTCGTCCAGGCAGTCCAACTGTGTTTAAATTAAGGCTCCCTCTTTTTTTTTCTCTCTTTTTTTTTTTAAAAGAGCTTTAAGTAAAGCTTAATGTTCTAAAGCTTTTAAATAAAGCTTTCTCCATAGCCCGACACCCATATAGGCTCTCTCTTTTTTTTTTAAAAAAAAAAGTTAAAACTTTAACTAAAGCTTTCTTTTTAGCTAATCTACACTTATCCACGGCCCAAACAAAGCAGCGCATAGCGCGTCTGGAAGAAGGGAAAAAAAAACGAAGAAGAAAAAAAAAAAACGTCATCCGTCGAATCGCTGCCATCTTGCCGCCGTTGCTAGTGATGGAAAGGAGAGAAGAAAATTCAAATTATTTTCTCTTGTTTAGCTTTATTTTTAAGCTTTAATTCCCCAATATGCGCTTTTTCCCTTATTTGATTTATGGGTAATCTACCACCATCCATTATGGATTTTGAGCATACAAGGTGCCGGCCAATATTGAAATTAGGGCTTTGATATCCTCAATTTGTTGATTCCATCCATATTGATGGATTATGGGTGGTTTTCCAAGAAGAAGGATGGTTTTATCTAACAAGAATCCTCAACGGATTCCAAGCGATCATCATCATCGTCTTCCTCGTCCTCTTCACTTGCTTCACAACACTGGTAATCAAGATCGTCCTCTTCATCTTCCCCTTCATCTTACATACATGCCATCAAGTGCAAGGTAAGCAAGAGCATTGAAATACAATTAGACGTAGAAAAGAGAATGGTTTAGGCTCACTTACTTCATCTTCTTGAGTCCCCAAAACGGACTCATCAAGCGTATGCGTCGCGTACGCATCCATGCCCACAATTGCGGACGGGGGGCTCTATACCCCATAGACATATTCTTCCTTTGTTGGGTCACGCCCAACAACCTCCCTCTATAAAAAATAATTAAGAAAATATACAATTATTTAAAAAAAACAATATAATGAAAAACAAAATGAAAGAAGAGAAGAAATGATTACTTATAAAACAAGCAAGAAAGGAGGATTTCCCGTTGGAGCCGAAGTGTGAAGCCCCTTGATTCCATAGTCGGGAAGCACTCGCTACCGCTTGTTATTGAAAAGCACCTGGGTGATTTCTCACAAAGCTGCGTGCATGCCTTCACTCCTTGGCCATACAAATGCTAGGCTTCTCCAAGTTATTCTTTGCTGCTCTCTTGATATTTGCTCTCCTATTAGAGAGCAGAAGCTTGATCCGCCTCTTCATCCACTCTTTGGAGAAGCAAAGATCTGCATGTGGTACAGGAAACTCTGACTTACCATCGATAACGTCTTGCTTAGACAGATAATCTTGTGCTTTCCACTTTTTAAAGGAGTTCAGGAACTCTAGGTTTGCAAGTACATGTATACGGTTCATGACTTGCTTTCCTCGTGCATCCATCATCATGAGGGCACCATCCACATCCACGTTATATGGTAGGGTGCGTGGATCGAATGGTGGAATGGTCTCCTGGGGGCTAGCTCATAATGTGTAGATGAAGAGCCCCCTATTGGTGGGGAGACACATCAGGAGACCTAGTGCTGCTTTTGCCAAAGCAAAAGCAACCTACTCCCCCTGGCTAGCACGTCTACTACCCCCCCACACTCCCTACTACGTCGTCGTCGTGGTGAAGATGGACGTGAGGGAGCGAGGGTTGGTCTAGTCGAGGAAGGTGGTGTAGGCTCATCACAACCATATGGTGATGAGCCTGCACCACTCGGCCCCATGCTTATCAAAGGCATGGTCTTCCCCGACTGAGCAAGTGGGGTAGATTGCCCCCATGACGTCGACTGGCCAAGTGGGGTAGTCTGCCCCCCATGGCATTGACTGGCCCAATTTTAAGCCCACCTGCATATAAGATTAATAGAATGCATAAAAGATTAACTTTGTGTATGTGAAAAGGTTTGATGGAACCATACCTGTGTCTGAGTAAACTGAGACCAAGCTTGTTGTCCCCCATATCGTTTATTTATAATAGATAGTAGATTTGCCACATCAGGGTCTTGTGTGATGGGTCGATCGACATTGCTGCTACATACATGCATGAGGTAGCAAAACATGATTGCTCTAACAAAACCCATACTTAAAGCTTAGAGAAAAATAACATGATGTGATATCAGAACATTGTTAAGACCTCCTACAATACTGCTTAGATAAGCAAGGTGGACAGTGACCCTTTCGGATGAATCTAGCGTCTGAAGAATTTCCACATGCTCCCCCACCACTATTAAAGCCAAGGCGACTCCTCTTTTACAAGAGAAGGATAGTGAGAAGATCGAGGGATCCCCCTCCACCACAATAACCACTTACTCGTGGCCACTCCTAACTTGACATAAGCAGCATTCTAGATGGCATATAACAATGCCCCATATCTCTATGCATAAGTCCATTTCCTAAACCCGTCACCCAAGGGTGCAATAAACATGAGGTTGAATGAATAAGGCCGCTTACCTCGACAATGTCAAGCCAACCAAGAGAAAACAACAACACAAGCTTAGGCAAAAAAATACATGTGATATTAGAACATTGTTAAGTATGTACCTTCTCCCTCCTTCACATCCTGAGTATGTGCCACATGATGTCTCACCACTTGTGATGAGAGGTAGAGATTGGTTTGAGTCATGGAGAAGCATTCCTAATCCACCACCACCAAATGGGATATCTAGATACTCAATCTTCTTTCAACTTTCATATTTGTGTGACATGAAGATCAATCATCTCTTAGATCCCATGCATATCTTCAAGAATGCGGCAACAAATATTTGGGACCATTTAATTGGTAAAAGAGATACAAAGGGTGCAAGGGATGACTTACAAAACATTGGATGCTTTCAAAGTGCATGGCCAATTGAAAGTGATAGTGGCAAAATAGTCGTACCAAAGGCACCATGGGTATTAACCAAGAGGGAGCACAATAAGGTGAAAAGTGTGATTGCCTCTTTTTGTACACCAACGGGAGTAATGAATTCATTGAAGAGTGGCTTCACAAAGACCAAAAGAAAGGAGAGGAACAATTATATGGCCTCAAGACACATGATTAGCACAAGATATTATAGGTATATAAATATTCTCTTATTCATTTTCTCTTTGTGGTACATAATTTGTAAGCTCATATACTAACTTCCATTTTTTTCTATGCATAGTTTATTTTTCCAATTGTTATAGTTGGTTGTGGAGACAAGACGGTGAGAGAGGCTATTTACAAAATGGGAAGTTTGGTGAGTTATGAATCTTCTCTTCAATTCACTAAGTTATATTGCTTATTTGAAATTCTCATGCGCTCACAAGTTATGTAATGGTAAATAGTACACATAATTGCTATGTATGTAGGTACATATCCTTAAAGGAGATAGATCCTACATCCATTGAGATGGCTCGTCTCAATTCTATTGAGGCAGTGTGTATGATCGAGGATAACTTTCGTAGAACAATTATCACTAGACAATTGCATCTTGTGGTGCATTTAGTTGATGAAGTGGCGTTGTGTGGTGTTGTTCATGTTTGATGGATGTTTTTCCTTGAAAGATTCATGAAAACCTTAAAGGAATTTGTGAGACGAGAAAGAGCAAGGCCAAAAGCAAGCATGGCAAAGGGATGGTGGGTGCAAGAGTCTCTTGTGTATATCTCAAAACATCTATCTCGCATAGATCCTTCCATGCCACCATTGTGGAGCAATGAGGAGGATGACCGACTAATCACTAATGTGCCTCAGAGAAAAGGAAGGCAACAAAGATTGGCTGAAGCATTACTTCACAAGGTGAATACATTTTGAATTCTAAATAGTCCCATCATGGAGAACTGGATTGGGAGATATAAGGATGCAATCAATAGATGAAAGGATGAGAGAAGAGCTTTCAGAAGAGCAAATAGACACTTGCCATTCCTGCCGTCTTGGAGCCTTTACCAAATGTGATCAATACGGAATGGCTTCGTATGGCAATATCAATGGCACCGCAAAATGGAGAGATAATCACAAGAGAAGAGCATGAGTATGCAAGAGGATGTTACCCTCAAGTAAGTACATTCTTCGTCTCTATCTCATGTATATACCTTGTTTAATGCACTATACTAAATGTCATGATTTTGTTTAATGTTAGTACAAACTATATAATGCAATATGGTCAGAGGAAAGGCACTTTCGCACGGAGCGTGTGGATTATAAAAGAAACACATTTGATTGTGGTGTGATGGCAACTTTTGAGCAAGAAAGTCGAGCTAGTAGAGACATGATACTAATATCATAGAGGAAAATCTTGAGTATTGTGGAACTATTCAGGATATTATTGAGGTTGAATTCTGATCATTTAGTGTATTCATGTTTGATGTCAAATGGTTCAAGGTGATATATAGAGATGCTCAAGGTGATATATAGAGGTGCTCAAGCAACCATAAAGAAACATCCAAATGGGTTCTTTCAAATTGATTCCACTAAGTTTTGGAATGATGAGAAAGATACCTTCATACTACCTCAACACTGTTAATAGGTTAGTAACCCAACAAATCCCAAATTAAATCTTGATGTAGTATAATAAAAGTGTAACCCCTTTTCTTTGTGATTTTAGGTTGTGTTTCACGCCGATTGAATTGATCCAAAGTGGTGCTATGTTATACAAGTTTCCCCTTGTTCAAAATATCTTTCAAGATCAAGATGTGGAGGTCAAATCTCTCGATGAGGTGTAAGTATTACCTCAAATTGGCTCATTGGAAGAAGACGATGAAGAAAACATTTTGGATGGGGCCAATGAAGAGCATGAGGAACATCAATCTGAAGAAGATGATAAGTCACCTACTATTAATCATGACAATGCTTTATTGGATCATGATATTGATATTGATATGGAACCCCATCTTTTCATTGAGCTTCCATTAGATATAGCCAACAAAAAAAGCGCTGTTGAAATGCTACTAGAAAACGTTGCTATGCCCCCTACGTGTTGTAGTGATTGAATTCAAATTGACAAGATGGATATAATTTAAAATAAAAACAAGAGATAGAGTAGACATCACCTTCAAGTCTGTAACATAAAAAATAGCATATCAACCTCATCACTTTGGTTGCTGCATCACCAAACATTTTAATTCATTCAAGCAAGAATACTTCTCCATTTTGAAATACCTTAACTTTCTCAAATACCCATCTTTTGTCAAGTACTTGTGCAGTTCTTTTTTGCACTTTTTCTTTATAATAACGAGCTACTTTGAATAATTGTATATTGATTGCGATTGATTTATGAGAAAATTATTTAAAAGTATCAATTATGTTTTTAGAATTTGACAAAATAAAAGAATAATAAAAAATATTTTTTTGAATACGTCAGTGAAATTTTATTACTAAAGTTAGCTCATACAATAACCATTCAAAATATATTAACTTTAGATCAAATCGAAAAACTTTGGAGAAAGTGTATTATTTAAAGATGGGAGTACTTTGCCTACAAAAGAAGGGTCTTCTAAAATACAATTTGATGTGCCTCATTGGATTGCAAAGGTTATATGGGAGTTCCATACTCTAAAATTGATAGAGCCTCTAGTACTCCTATAGTCAATTAGTAGATGTTTTATCCTTCTTTTCACTTTCCAGCCCAATGGAGGCTAGGTCCTTAATAATGATATATAGGTGTGGATTACCTTATGGACCCACATCAGCCCCTAACTATTGGTCCCATAGGTTGGCATCCATTAGATGTGAAAATATACTCTCTCTTTTGTAATAGAAGATACATTACCAAAAATTACTTTACAAATGGCCACATAGCCACCATGTGATGTACTAGCTTTCCCTTATCACGAATTACTCCGAACCACAGGTGTAGCTCAGAGTACAGTCATCCAGTATATAGCCGCATCATTCTCCACCAAATGAGATGACCGCAAGGAAGATACTTGCCATAATAGTAGCCCCCCCTCCCCCCCCCTCTCTCTCTCTCTCCCTCTCTCTCCCTCTCTCTCAATGTGGCTTGGATTACCTTATGGACCCGCATCAGCCCCTAACTATTTATCCCATAGTTTCACATATCCATTAGCTATTAAAATACCATCTCTCTCTCTCTCTCTCTCTCAATGTGTGTGCATCCTTATTAATTGGTAAGATGGAAATGGTTGAGTTGCTTCTTCTTTTTTGTTGGGGGGCAGAACTTGGGGAGCTTCTTCTTCTGCCACTAGTAAAAGCAAAGGCCACATACAAAACTAGGGAGCAAAGGTAGGTCAAGACACAAAGACCACATTAATGTGGTGGGCAAGTTTCTATCTTAACAAAATAAACATTATGCTCGAAAATAAAGGAAACCCTTTGAAGGCATAAATGCGATATGTAATACATGTTGCCCAGTACCCTTTGATTCATAAATGCGATATGTAATAAACATTGGATTTATGTTATAAAGAGATTTTTTTGTTTTTGCACCGGGGGCGGGGAGGGGCGGGGGGGTGGTAAGCTACTGTCCCTTTGAATCATAAATGTGATATGTAATACACGTTAGATGTGGTGGGTTTGGTGGTGGTGGTGGTTTTGCTGGGTGGGACACCTGTGAGATCTCACGAGTCACGCTGGATGTGGTGGGTGGTGGTGGTGGGTGGTGGTGGTGGTGCTCGGTGGGACACCTGTGCTTGGGCTCCCCCCTCCCCTCCCCACCCTGGCGGATCCTACCCGCCCTCTCGTAGAGCGATTTTTGGTGACTACATAAGTAGATCGGGAGGGATTTATTCTTATTGATTTTGATTTAGCTTAATTAAGTTTTCATAAACTACCCGATTCTAGTGTATTATGCATTAAATGACACTTACATTTCAGCAAAATTATAATTTTAGTGTGTGGTCATCCATATAATGTCATCATTCATTACTGTATGCATTCGAAGAGGAGAGAGACCTGCTATATGGGGGGAGAGAGAGAGAGAGAGAGAGAGAGAGAGAGAGATTATTTATTTTGCATTGTGTGTTAGGGGAAGAGACCTAACATTTCATCTTAATAAGTGGACTATTTCCACTTAGAATCTTAGAATTCTAAGTCCAAATTTAGAATCTGCGCGCAGTTTTACCCTAATATAGGATTTTACAGTATCCCAAACAGACATCGGAGCCTGAACGTAATTTTTTAGTTATTTTTAATTAAAATATGGTAAACACGATCGGGTGTCCAATTGACGGACAGTTTGCACCTCTACGACCAGGGAGACACCTCGGACATTTTCACCAAAAAAAAATTCACACCATCGGGCGCTCTGGCATGCATACCGAGGCCAGCATTCCAAATCAGGGATCCCCACCCGAAAAAGATGTTGTACTCACACTCGAGCGTCCATACAATGCCTACGCAAGGACCAAAGGCCGCCCTAGTCTACAAACCTCACAGACCGCCAAGTGGATGCCCATGCTGCCTCTGACCCGGAAGGTACATGCGTACCATAGCTTTTGCCCATGCACAGGTGCCGAGGGCGGCAAACCAACTCCTTTGTTCCCCGCTCATATACTTCTTCTTCTAGAGAGGCCCCTCTCTTTTTCGAATACAATGATCCGGGACAATTTAGGGCCAACTCTCCCAAGCTAGCATCATCTTTTTCTCAAAGTGGTCAAACAAATTAAGGCCGTGGAACCCCCATCCACCAGGGTGCAAGAGGTGGTGGACATAGCAGAGGCCGTGGAGCAGTTGCTCGCACTACCTGTGCTATAAGTGAAGAACCAACTCAGATGGCTGAAGAAGAATGTGCCACCGTCATGCGATGGTCGAACATCAAGGTCCAAATCAACAATTTGGCGTTATTCAAACCCCAACCACTCATCATGGTAAGTCATTCTAGCTTTTGATTGATTGTGGCAGTACCCATTTATTTCTTTCTCCAAGGTGTTTACAAAAATTAAACTTAGGTCAAAAACTAGCTAGAAGAATGGTTGTAGAACTAGCTAGTGGGAAGGAAGTAGTGTCTCAACATCCTGGAAAACCTTGATTTTGAACTGGGTAGTGAGCAAACTCATGGGGCCATTTTAGAGTCTTGCCATTAGGAATTTATGATTGGATCCTTGGGATGGACTGACTAATTGCAAACAATGCCAGTATTCACTATAGCAAGGGGAGTATCACTTTTAGAAATGAGCATGGCCAAGTAGTATCAGTTCAAGGGAAGATAGGTAAACCTAAGTCTAGGGTAGTACAGGTAAAGCATCTTCTCAAGGGAGCACATAGGGGACAACAAGTTTTCCTAGTTAAGCTCAACAAAGCTGCTGAACCTAGTAAAGAAATAGAACCCTCTTGGCTCCAAGAATTCTCTGACATCTTTCTTAACAAGCTTATAGGGCTATCACCTCCTCGAGAAGTCAATCATGAAATTGAGGTGATCCCAGGAGCAACTTTCTCAACTCATTGAACAAATATTTGTACGCCCCAACAGCTCTCCTTGGGGAACACCCGTTCTTTTCCAAAAGAAGAAGGACGGAACTCTTCGTCTCTGCATAGATTATCGGGGGTTAAATCAAGTCACTGTCAAGAATAAGTATCCTATCCCTCTCATCGACGAGCTTCTTTATAGGCTTTATGGGGCAAAAATTTTCTCAAAAATAGACTTAAGGTCTGGTTACTACCAGAAATACCCAAAATAGCTTTCAATACCCGTTATGGCCACTACGAGTTTACTGCAATGTCATTCAGGCTAACCAATGCTCCTACAACCTTCAACCGCGCCTAATGTAAGATATACTCCGTCCCTACTTGGATGAATTTATGCTTTTCTTCTTTGATGATATCTTAGTATACTCTAAGTCAGTGGAAGAGCATGAGGAGCATGTGCATAGAGTTATGCAAGGACTGCGCAAACATAAACTCTATGCCAAGAAGAGCAAATGTACCTTCTTTACTCATCATACTGAGTATCTTGGATTCATTGTCTCCCAAGATGGTATCTTAGTAGATCCCGCCAAGGTCAAGGATATACTAGAATGGCCATCCCCTAAATCAATCTGAAGATCCTGGATTTTGGGAATCACAGGATGGTACAGGATTTTCATCAAAGATTATGCCCTGGTAGTTGCACCCTTGACGGATCTTCTTAAGAAGGATTGCAAAATAGTGTGGTTGCCTATCCATCTTTGATCACCTCAAAGCCATCATTACCTCAGCACCAATCTAAAACTTCTTGATTTCACCAGGGAATTTGAGGTGGTTACTGATGCCAGTAGTCTAGCACTTGCTAGTGTCTTAGGACAAGAAGGAAGGCCAGTGGCTTATACTTCTCGCAGGCTGAAGCAATATGAAACAAATTATGCCACCCATGATTTTGGAGCTCTTAGTAGTTGTTCATTACCTCAAATTATGGACACATTATCTCTTGGGGGGCAAATTCCACCTCGTAAACTGACCACAAGAGTCTGAAGTGGATCTTCACCAACCTAACCTCAATATGAGATAGAGAAGATAGATTGAAATCCTACAAGAATATGACTTTGATATCAAATTCTGCCTTGGGAAGGATAATGTGGTAGCGGATGCACTTAGCCACAAATCTTTCTTGAGTGTAATTTCGATGCCAAATGATCCCATACTGGACAAGGTTAAAGAAGTCTCATCTCATGATCTTGATTACCAGAGGATGGTGAAGTTAATAGAAGAAGGGGAAACTTCACAGAAAGAGAAAAATCTAATCAAGGGTACTTCATCCATGATGGGAGCCCTTACTTCAATCACAGGCCATGTATTCCTAAGGATCATGCTCTAAAGAAGCTAATCCTCAATGAATCTCATGATAGCCCCGCTGCAGTGTATTCAGGCTATGCAAAAACATTGAATACTATAAGGAGGAGCTATCATTGGACGGGCTTGAAAAATGATGTCCTTCGGTACTTGAAGCAATGTCACTCATGTCAAAGGTTCAAAGCTGAAAGAGTCAAAATGCCTGCTGGAAAGCTTCAACCCTTGGATATCCCCCGAATGAAGTGGGAATGCATTAGTATGGATTTCACAAGTCTTCCCGCTGTATAAGGATGATATGATTCCATTTTAGTAGTGGTGGACTTTCTTATTACCAAAGTAGCTCATCTTATACCAACAAAGAAAATCTTTAAAGCTTCTGATGCATTAGGGGAAGGTTGAGGTCTATAGGGGCCCTTTAAGATGCCATGTGATTAAAAGGTTATTAAGGAAAAGAGCCAATCGTGTGATGCCATGTATACAAAAATGTTGGGTGATTAAAGGTGGTCAAAAGATTCTCTAGAAGATACCTTTTTGTACTTTTCATTTCCAAAAAGTGGGGGGGGGGGATTTTTTGAAATTTTGGACGTCCATAACTTCTACATACGAGCTCAAAATTTGTCGGAGATGATAGATCCAGAATCTACTTGTTGAGCTCTTTCCATAGATATGTCACATGATATAGTTTTGCTCGCTCGATTTCAAATTCAATTTTGGCGGGAAACTTTGAAATTCAAACTTCTTAGCCGTTTGAAGAACAAGAAGGTATCTAAAGTCAAAGAAACTTAACGTTTTAACAAAAAGTCATTAAAATCATAATATGGCAGCTTAAAGGGCCCCTATAGACCTCAACCTTCCCCTAATGTTGCCTGGTTATTCGTCAAGGAGATCTTCAAGCTTCATGGTCTCCTGAAGAGGATAGTCAAAGATTGGGATTCTGATTTCACTTCAAAGTTCTGGTAGTCCTTATTTCAGGCCTTGGAAACTTAACTTTGCTTTAGTACAGCTTATCATCTAGAGACCGATTGGCTAGACTACTGAGAGAGTCAACCAAGTAATTGAAGACATTCTCAGAGCATATTATGGATGGGAACTAGGAAGATGGATTCATTACCTTCCTCTTGTAAAATTTTCTTATAAGACATCTTATCATTAGAGCGTAGGAATGTCACCATTCAAAGCACTCTATGGGAAAGAATGTTTATCTCCTCTAAATTTCTCTGATCCAACCATAAGAGTTGAGACATCCTCAAAAATGCTCGAAGAGATGGAGGAATAGACCAAGGCAATCCAAAAAGATATTAAAGCTACTCAAGATCGACAAAAGCATTATGTTGATATAAGGAGGTTTGAAACAAGGAAGGAGACAAAGTAACAAAGCTCTCCAACTCATTTTGGTCTTGTTCTAGATTTTGTTGCAATAAACATTGAGACTTTTTTATATTTTTCTCTCTCAATATGAGCAATAAAACTATCTGGAAATCTTTCATGCTCATTGGGATTCTTCTTTTTCCTACTCTTCTATTTACAAAATAGTAAAATTAGAATACAAATAAAAAAGAAGAACAAAGATAAAAGAAATTAGTAAGATGGAACTTACAAATTCATTGTTGAATGCTAAGTAGAACTTTAACAATTGTTGATTTGAGGATAATTCTCACAAACTTCATTCCAATTAGAGTTTTTACATCATTGCCTCTTGAATCTTCATCATTGTTTTATGACTAGAAGTAAGAAGATAATAAGAAACTAACCTATAAGAAATCCAATTCAAAATAAGAACAAACAAACTTTATAAATACTAATCTTATATCATAAACTATTATATTAATGTATGTGATTCATAAAATTTCCTATAAAAATGAATTAAAAAATCTAATATAATTAGAATAAAAAAATACTAATCAATATAATTTAACTAATAATATCAAGAATAAAAAGATACTAATCTAATATAATTTATCTAAAAAACTAACAACAAACACCAGGTGGATACATGGTATCCAACTCAAAAGTAATAAACCATAAAAGAAAGATAAAAGACACTAGTAGTTTTGTAAAATGTTGTATTTTCTTTTCAAAGACTATAGTATTTAATGTCTTTATATACCATATAAGTTATATTGAAAACTTATAAAATGATACATGAATTGGATACCTAGCATTTAATTTGGATACATAGTATCCAAATTTAGATACCTAGGTATCCAATTTAGATACCTAGTAATGAATTTAGATACTGAGAGACCAAGCATTCCAATTAGATACCTAGTATCCCAAAAAATGGATACTACACATTCAAATTAGATACCTAGTATCCAAAAAAGGGATACTGAGCATTCCATTTAGAGACCTAATATTATCCAAAACAAGTAGATACTGGGTATCTACTTGTTATCCAAAATAAGCAGATACTTGGTATGCAAAACAAGTAGATACTTGGTATCTACTTGTTATCCAAAACTAGCAAATACTTGGTATCCAAAACAAGTAGATACTTTGTATCTAACTAGACTCTTAGTATCTAATGAACTCCCACAAAGTCCGTGTTAGGGAATTTGAAAAAATCCATGCTATTAGGCAAAATTTTGTCCTAAAAAGGACCCTCTAAGAAATGCCATGTCAACTTTTTCTTAAAAAATAGGTTGCTAGTTAAATTTTTACAAATCAATTTAAATTATTAGAGATTATGGATTAGGAATCTACTCTTTGATATCTTTCCAATGATATATAGCATGATGAAAAAAATTTCATATTCAAGAAGTTCTCAAATTGGTGATGATGTGGCATATAACATTCCATGTCATCACAAATTATGGAGCTTAAAAGAAATATTTGATGTTTAGTATCAAAAGAAACTTAATTTGATCAAGAAATACGTAGATGCCAGTGTCAAATCTCTTTATCTCTTTTGATTCATAAGGTGTATCTTTGTATCTCTTCTAATTACATAGGTTGACCTTGAAGGCAATATAGCTTAGAAGAGATGGCTTTGAATGCCACACATCAACTTGTAGACAAGAATCAATGGAAAAGAAAACATTGATTAGCATTGCAATCATCAAGTCTCATGAAAATGACATCAATTGGATCTTGCTTTAATCTTTTTTTGTGCATGGTGGGTAAGCAAGAATCAATGTAAAGCAATGATTTGCATGTAACCATTGAGTCTCATGAAAATGACATTGATTGAATCTTCAATTTGCAAAATCTCTAGTTATGCATTGTAGGTAGGCAAAATTTGAAGGGAAAAATCCAAAGTTTCAAATTGTGGATTCAATTGGTGTAAAAGAAAGGAACAATTTGATGCGAATTGCATGATAACACCATATTAGATAATTTAGAAAAAATCCAATTTCCATTTGAAAAATGGGATCATGGGTGAACTTGTCCAAAATTTTGTCAAAACCCCCTCATGTGACAGATCATTGGAAAGATCTTGAAGAGTGAAATCTAGATCTTCAATCTCTCAAAAATTTAGAGTTGCCATACTTAAGATATATACAAAATTATATGGAGTTATTGATTCACAAAATATGAGATTTTTTTCAAATTATCTAATATTGACTTTGATCATAAAACAACCAACTAGATGCAAAACACCAAGTTGGCATGTTGGTTAACTTTGTATCAGTTTACGGGCCTATTCACACCAAAATAATCTTAATCATTCATATTTGCATGCTCGACTAGAGTTTTGCATCAAAATTTCATTTTGAAAAACCCCAATCTCTTCAATGCTAACTTGACAAAGGAAAAATTATAGTTCTCTTTATGTAGCATTTACACAATGTTGTCTATCCTTAGTGGCATTCCAGCTCCAGCAACTTAGAGCACAGCTGTGGTGGTACTCAAGAAACTCTATAGTAGCTTAGGGCATGACTATGGTGGCATTTAGTTGACTCTCTAGTAGCTTAGGGTGTGGTTTTAATGGCAGGCTGGCATAATGCAACTCTCACCAAAAACGTTAGTTATTCAAAAAAGCTCATTTCTATGTAGTTTATAAAACACTTGTAAAAATATTGGTATTCTAGACCTTGTTTATGCAAGTGACGAGCAACAATGGTAGTTCTAGGCATAGTTGAAAAGTAGTGTAGTAGGTCAAGCTTGCATGCATCACTCTTTACACAATCTATCATTTCCTTCTTTGTGAGAGCAAGAGGAAGTATAAAAGTGGAGTGTGATGTGGCACTCTCTGTGTAGAGACATGGGTACTATTTACATTCTTTTAGCCTTAAGTCGTAGAGTTCAAGTTTTCCCTTTTATATGTAAAATTTTTAAAAAAGGGAAAAGGAACTTTGTGGTGAGAAAAAAAGGGAGAAAAGACCTTTGTCTACTTTATAATCTTATAAGTGAATCTAGGAGCCACTAAAATCCTTACTACAAACTTGGAGATGAAATGTTAGGTCTCTTCTCCTAACACATAATTCAAAATAAATCCCTCGGGGAGGGGAGAGGGGGGGGGGGGTCACTCATAAATATGTAAGCGTAGCAGGTGGGTTCAACAGAAGGAGTTTTTTAAATCTTTTTTTTACACAGTTTTTACATACAGAAGGGTACCATTTAAAAGAGGTATTTACAGATTGAATAAAAAAAGGGTGTGTTTTATTCATGAAAAATTTACAGATAAGGAGTTTTTAAATTAAGTCTTGAATGCACGTGATATAGAAAGTTTACATATGGTAAACCCCTCGAGATAAATACTCTCTCTCTCTCTCTCTCTCTCTCTCTCTCTCAATATATATATATATATATATATATATATATATAGTAAGTCTCTCTCTCTCTCTCTCTCTCTCTCTCTCTTCGATACACTCTCATGAATCATTATGCCATTGTATTATGCCCAAATGATGATTCATGAGTGCATCGAGAGAGAGAGAGAGAGAGCTCTCTCTCTCTCTCTCTCTCTCTCTCTCTCTCTCTCTCTATATGCACTCATGCATCATCATGCCATTGTATTATGCCCAAATGGGTGACCACACACTAAAATTATAATTTTGCTGAGATGTATTTGTCACGTAATGCATAACATACTAAAATCGGGCAATCAAGACCTCTTGAGTGTACTCTATGTAGCTTTCTGTAGTGATGGCGGGCTTTCTGTAGTGATGGCGGATAGGAGCCGCCGGGGAGGGGAGGGGAGGGAAGGGGAGGGGCATAGGCTAAAATGAAGAAGATGGTGATGGCCGGGGCCCAAGCACAGAGATGACTCGTGAGATCTGAGAGGAGTCCCGAGCCAGTTGAGGAAGAGTTGACGGACGGTAGATTACCACACCGCCGCCAACAGCCCCCAAAACACAAAACAAAGAAATCTCGTCTCTCCCCCAGCCGGTTGACGGAATGAGGACGTTAGATTACCCCCCACCAAAAAAAAAATCCCTTTAGAAATCCAACGTTATCGCATTTATGCTTCAAGAGGGGACCGTCGCCAACGTGTATTACACACCCCCCAGCGGTGATGTGGTCGTTCTGTCCTCACCTACCTTAATTTGCTCCCCCGTTTTCTACGTGGCCTCTGCTTTGCACAGAGAGTTTGCGAACAATATATTATTTCCAACTTCCCCCCCCCCCAACAAAAAAGAAGAAGCAACACAACTCAGCCATTGCCATCTTACCAATTAATAAGGATCCATTGCCATCTTACCAATTAATAAGGATGCACACACATTGTGTGTGTGTGTGTGTGTGAGAGAGAGAGAGAGAGAGAGAGAGAGAGAGAGATGGTATTTTAACATCTAATGAATGCCAACCTATGGGACCAATAATTGGGGGCTGATGCGGGTCCATAAGGTAATCCAAGACACACATTGAGAGAGAGAGAGAGAGAGAGAGAGAGAGAGAGAGAGAGAGAGAGAGGTATTTTAACATCTAATGGATGCCAACCTATGGGACCAATAGCTAGGGGCTGATGCGGGTCCATAAGGTAATCCAAGCCCATACCTCATTGTTTATAGGACCCAGACTCCATTGGGCTAGAAAGTGAAAAGAACGATAAAACGTCTACTAATTAACTATAGGAGTATCATGGGCCAGTGGCTCTGTCAATTTCAGAATATGGAACTCCTATATGACGTTTGCAATCCAATGAATTGTAATTTAGAAGCCTCTTCTTTTGTAGGCAAAGTACTCCCATCTTTAGATAATTCATTTTCACCAAAGTTTTTTGATTTGATCTAGAGTTAATATATTTTAAATGGTAATTGTGTGAGCTAACTTTAGTAATAAATTTCACAAACAAATTTGTATTCAAAAAAAAATTTCTTATCATTCTTTTATTTTGTCAAAGTCTAACAACATAAATTGATACTTTTAAATAATTTTCTCATAAATCAATCACAATGAGTATACAATTATTCAAATTAACGCATTATCATAAAGAAAAAGTCCAAAAAAAACTACTAGCACAAGTCAAACTACAGTCTTTATTTCTTAATGAGGTTCATATATACTAATTTTATGATTTCAGTCTAACAAAAGATGGGTATTTGAGAAAGTTAAGGTATTTCAAATGGAGAAGTATCCTTGCTTGAATGAATTAAAACTTTTTGGTGATGCAAAAACCAAAGTGATGAGGTTGATCTGCTATTTTTATGATTTCACTCAAACAAAACATGGGTATTTAACACAAATTCAGGAATATTGGAAAAATATTCACGATTTTAGCACAATTTTGAAACTCAAGTCCCTTGAGGTCCAAACTAAAGTTTAAGCCTCTCATTTGTGAAGGCAATGTTCCTTAAGGCCCAAACTTACACTTGAGCCATTCATAGTCCATGTTATGTGAAGGAAATTCCCTCGGAGGCTCAAACTTGAGTTTGAGCCTCTTATATTTTATCATGTGTGAAGCCTATTTCCCATCACTATGAGAGGTTCAAACTAGACTTTGAGCCTTGTGCGGAATTACCTTCAAATAGATATTGTAAGAGAGTCTCAAGTAATAGTTTTAGCTTCTAAAGACATCATCTTCGCACAAAATTGAGTACAAGAGGCTCAAATTTGACTTTGAACCTCAAGGATAGTTTTCCTCAAACGCAATAGATTAGGTGAAGGCTAATAACATCATACAATTAAAAGTATCATGCAATAATAATGTACCATTGCATCTCTTTAACAATATCTTTATAATCATGTTCATTCTTAATCCACATTCTCCAAAAATAGAGAATTTAATAAGGATTATATCTTTGAAGCTCGCTCAATGAGTTGTCGTAGTTCGTCGCGTTGATCATCCCTTTGAGGTTGTTGCATTAGTGCAAGCCTTTGCCCTAGTTCTTGGATCTTGGAGTCGTTGTCGTTAAAAGGAGTGCTGAGATGGCTACCTCACGGATCTCTTGAGCAGTCTCGCTAGCTTCGTATATCATATTTCGGCTTCATCTTTGGCTATACTATGGGCTATGGTTTGAGCTTGAGCCTTGTTGACCTATTGCAAGCTCTCTTGTGCCAAGACTTGGGTGCTGTGGAGTTGTTGGTTCACATGTTCAAGTACTTGTTAGTGGATTACCAACATTTGGTCCAATTCTTGTGTCTTGGTGTTGATAACCTCATTGAGGTCTCTGAGCTTCTCTGTGTGTTCCTTGTTCATTGTTGGTATTTGAGAAAGTTAAGTAAAGGTATTTCAAATGGAGAAGTATCCTTGCATGAATTAAAGCTTTTTGGTGATGGAGAAACCAAAGTGATGAGGTTGATATATTATTTTTATGATTTCACTAATGGGTGATGCAGAAACCAAAGTGATGAGGTTGATATATTATTTTTATGATTTCACTAATGGGTATTTGACAAAGTTAAGGTATTTCAAATGGAGAAGTATCCTCGCATGAATGAATTAAAGCTTTTTGGTAATGCAACCAACGTGCATACCAAGGGGCAAACTAAAAGCTTTTAAAATTCAATCTTTAATTTTATGAAGACAATGCTATCATAGATAGCTCAAAGGAAGATGTTTCATTTATGTCATCCGAGGATGTAAGCAAGGATGTTCATGAAGAGTAGTTGAACTTAATGGTGATAATGTACTTTTAAGCTACAATTTGTATGTATATTATTTTTCTCTAGTGTATAAAACAACCATGATCAATGTTATTTCAATCATTGAATTATTGTTGGAGTTGCGGTAGTGTGCATATTTTAATTCTTTATGTGAATAGTTACGTCCCAATTTTGAGTTATATTTTTATATTATTGGTGCCCTCAATTTTCTAAAGAAAGACATTTTGTTTGGATTATTTAGAAATTCTTTTGGTAATATTATCCATTCAATCCCCAATACTGGTTTTGATTGTACATGGTTGGCCCACTTCAAAGCAAATCTAGTACTAGACAAAGAACTAGTTTATGGTCGTGCTTGAAAGTAAATCTATAAGATGCTGACCAAGTTTTGGACTATTTCACTAATGGGCTATTGACATGGCTATTGCACTTGAAAGAAAAACTATGAGACAATGATAGACAGTGAGCTAGTATACAGCTGTGCTTTAAAGAAAATCTATTGGATGCTGACTAACTTTTGGACCGGTTCACTAATGGGTTGTTGTACACTAGACCATGGAGCTTCATTGGCTTTTTATGTAGGCGTTAATCATGTCATTAGGTTTGAGAGGGAGGTGAATTCTCTACATGGAAATTACAAAGATAACAACATGTATAGATGGCTCAAGAAGTTCACTTAGGGTAGAGAGATTTTAAAATCGAAATGGATGACGACATCAAGGGCATTAGCGATTTTGATTGGTGGCAACTCCAAGCCCATGTGTGTAGCCCGAGGTGGTTAGTGAAGCTGATTGGTGTTTCCAATGGCAGAGGCTCACACGACCCACATTGAACAAATCTTTGAGAATTTTGCATGGTAGTTACCTGGCCATGTGCTTTATAGGGTATCTAAAATACATGGGGTCCATATGTTAACATCAAACAAATAACACCCGTATCGTGTCATGATTTATAATTCCTAAGCAAGGCTCAAATGTACCATTGGGTAATAAAATCTCAAATTTCATTTAATAAGAAATATTTTAGTAACTAATTTATTTAATTCAATTAATGTACATATATGCTAAAAAGCATGTAAACATAGATTACCTTGAACTTTTGTCTAATGTATAAGAGAAAGGTTTTTTGTATTTGGGTAATTTTTTATGGTTGTATTAGAAATTACTTACAATTTTTTGTATTTGGGTAAATTTTTATGGTCATTTTAGAAATTACTTTACTCAAAACTCACAAAAAAATCCGCAAAAATGAGCATTGCTTATTTTAACTTTATGATTTTTTTTGTCAATTTTTTACAAATAGCACATTTTTGGGTATGTTAAAAGGGATCGATATTTAAGGATAATAAAAGGGATCGATATTTAAGGATAATAAAATTTTACAACTACCCCTTCATTTACAAGATTGTTTAATGAACTATAATATTTTGGGGCTCTATAAGGACTAGTCATGTTCTCTCTATAATTCTCTATAAATATCCACTTCTTGTATTTGACAAACAGTGTGATAGAGTATAATCTTTTGTGGCTGTATAAGAAGTAAACATAATTGCGGATGAACTGGGTAATATTTTATAAGAAAGAGAACTAATTGGCATCTTTAAAATATTCCATTTAGAAAGGGTCTTTTTTATCTTATTTTAAAAATGCATGATGCTTGCATACAAGCATGTTATAAAACATAGTAAAAATCATATTTTAAAGGGTGCAAGATTTGGAAAAATGTTATAAAAATTGAGTTTGAACCAAAAAAAACTCCAAAAATCTTTTAAATAAAGAGTATAAACAACCTTAAAATGGCAATTTGAGGGTTATCTTGCATATGATTAGATAAGAACTCATCTGCTTTTTACAACTATTCACCTTCAAGCTCTACAACATTAAAATCCAAAGTCAAATTTCCTAATTAGAATTGGATGATGATGTGAAAGAAGAATCTTCCTCCATGCTATCAACAATTGCATTGTCGCTTATGAAAACCCAAAGATTGCAATGGTTGACCTCTTCCTCTAGCTACACATCATATTCTCTCACAAGTATCCAAACCATGAATTTTCTTTTTTAATATGTCAATAGTGACCTTTGGAAAGCATCCAGCTTTGGTCAATAAGACCATATTAGGGAGTTTGCTAAAATCACAATTCCCATTTTGCAATATCAAAACATTAGGGGGCATTTGAGCATAAAAAGGGGCCTATAATAAGGATCCCTAATTTTATTGAGGGTTAAGGAGACAAAGCTCATAATGACGCCTACCTTTGGTGGGCCTAAAAGTAGGGGATCTATATAAATCTTGAACTAGGATTCTCTTTCTAGCTATTAAACCCCCCTACTAAGATCACTGATGCCCATTCTTTCATTCTTATTTACTCCATTTTAATAGTCATATTTGAAATTCCCCCCACATTACGTTTCTTTCAATCATTACTACTATTAATCACGTTTCCTACCAACCTCTGCAATAAGATTCTCTCTCTCTCTCTCTCTCTCTCTCTCTCTCTCTCTCTCTCTCTAATCATGAGCGATGCATGGAGAGTCCAATTCCTCCACTCACAAACACAAAGCTTACAAAACACTTTGAGTAGTACACAACATGCACTACAAGATACACAAAATAATATTGTAGAGCTAGAGAAAAGAGACAAAGAGAAGAGGCTCGCGTTATGAAGCTACGAGATACAATCTCTCACATGAAGAGCACCCCCGTGGGAGCAAGAGAGCGAAAGAGGACAATCAATAACATTCAAAAACTCATAGTTGGTGGTGGTGCTCGCAAGCAAAGAGAAGGCGTGACATTCTATCCATTATTTGAGACCCACGCCACAAGAAGATACAACAGATACTCGAAAATGAGATAATGGATGACATTACCAATCTTCTAAGCATGGAAGAGGTTCAGAATGCATGTGATGAGGTGGGCATTAGCACAAAAGGATATCAAGCCCTCCATCAATTAAAAGATACACTTCGCAAACAAGGCATCACAAGGAATATTTTTCCTGTCCTCAGAAAGATAAGATTAGCAAAGAGGCATAAGAAACAATGGAAAGACGGTGCGATATATCATATTGCATGTTACCGGATTGTCCTAGTCATGTCATCTTTCCTCCCATGCGTTGGTGACCTACTGGCTGGCATCACTTATATATGTGCTACTGGGGCTGGTTGTGATAATTCTATCCCTCCCCTACAAACTTGGCTAGGTTTAAAACATTACAAATTTGATGTTGAGTTACCCTATTATAATGATTTGGAAGAATTTCATGTGGTTTCCTAGAGCTTGAGTTACCCAAATTACAATGGGCTCTCCACCCAAATTTCCTAGAGCTTGAGTTACCCTTTTACAATGATTTAGATGAACTTCATGGGAAGCCTATTGGAATGCCAATCTTCAACCAAATTTCCTTTTTCCTTGATTGGTCCTTGATGTGCAGTAGTAGGCTAGATTTGACATTTAACCTTCACTTATTCAGCTACCTAGAGAGCTTGATGTTGATGCAAAATATGTAAATTAGAGACTTGAATCTTGAGAATTTGATTAGAATAGGCATACCTTTGACGTGTTGTAAGAACAATGCATATGCTGAATTTCAATCACTCCAGTATGTGGATATTGCGCCATTATTCCACTAGGACAAGCTTAGCGCAGGACAACACTCAAATCGGCTCCTATTTCTAATTTAAACACCACTGGAGTTGAGGTAAAGAAGGATAACTAGTATGGAAGAAGATGAAGAGGAGCTAGGATAAAGAACACATGATGCCTATGCATGTACGATCAAAATAATAATAATATAATCACGCTCTTTATAAAAGACGTCGACTATGCCATGTGGCATACGGACAACAGAGCCATACGGCGACACGTGTATCCACATGTGTGAGTGTTAATGCACACGTGCGACCGTACATTGACATGTGGGCTCATATGTGTGACCGTACGTCGACACGTGGTTCCCACATGTGACCATAGGTCACACGTGTGAATGCGTTGTGTGGCCACGTGGCATCCATACCACTGCCATGTGGCCTCATTTGCCTATAAATATCTGGTTAATTAAAAAAAATATGCCTCCAAGCTACTCGAGCTGACCATCTTTCCCGTGCCTTGGCCCCTGAGCTACCTATGATGCCACTGAGCTTTCCTTGTAGTGCATTGATTTGCCATTTGTCCCTTGAGCCCCTTGAGTCTCTTGAGTTGCCCCTGAGCCCCTTGAGCCCCTGAACTGCCCCATCCCTGTGAGATTTCCAAAGCAGAAGGAGATTTTCCCATCTGCCTGCTGCCTTAGAAAGATAGCATGATAGCGTCAATCTCTTGAGACTAGATTGCAACCTTCGCGTTGTCTTTCCAAAGTGCGCTTTGCCCCTAATTTTCCCTATGCAACTGAGCTCTACCCCAACCCCTTGAGCTTCCCCAGCACCCCTGATATTTCCAAATCATAAGTTGAATATTGCACCACCATAGAAGATTACCAATCATGGAAAGACAAACCGATTCCATCAATCCGACCAAAGCGGATTGCCCATATTGCATTGTCTTTCTAACCTATAGTTTATGATCCAGACTTGATAATTTCTTCTTGGATAACCCACTTTTCCCCAGCTCACATTTTCTCCTTGGTTGTACAATCCTTAGCTTCTATTGTGTGCTCCTAAGCTACCTTCGAGGATTGTTAACTACAAAGAGATGGGTTCAAGTGATGAAGGTGATCCTGTGATGATAGAGGAAACACCAGCAGAGAGACTTTTTGACTTCATATAGCTTGCAGATGCACAAAATTTATTTGATTGATATAGGGAATCTTTCAATGTAAGATTTGAAGTGAGTTCAGTGTGATTGATCACTTCAAGCAGTATTATGAAGAGGAAATGCAAGCTTTCTTTGCATTGAAAGATGATCGTACAATTCTTATTGAAGGTGTGAGGTTTTGATCATCTTAGCATGTTGTGAGACAACTTCAAAAAAGTGCAGATTGCAAAAAAAGTATGACCTACTTCCTGACCATGTGAAGGTCACTATGGAGCATTACAGATTACATAGTAGGAAATGCAAGCTTCTTCAACTTCATATGGCTTTCCTTTTCTATCTTCATGTCAAATCAAGAATTGAAGATGCTGAAAAAGAGTAGTCTTGAGAGTTCCAGTGTCCAGCCTATAGCATTTCTAGGGGACATTCAAAATCAAGAAGAAATTCATAATGTAGAAATGGTTGTGGATAAAGAGTAGGGATTTTGATGCTGTAGATTTTAAGGCAAGTTTAATTCTTCTAGAGGAAAATGATGTGTCTATAGAGGATTTAGAGAAGGAGATCCTTCTCCTGTGCCTACCATCCTTCCCACTAAAGGACAATATTTTGTACTACTAGATATCCAAAAGTTGTTGAATATAAGGGAAGACTATTGTCTTGGTTTAATTGCAAACGGATGTCAAGTTACATCAAATTTTTTAGATTCAGATGCCACTATTGAATTTTCAGTGCTTGATACAGAAGCAACACGTGACAATTTCATCGGTGCACCTAAGGCTATAGAAATGTGCATAAGAAAGTTTGAAGAAAAAGAAGACACTCTTCCCACACAGAGGAAAAATTTGAAGCTATTCAAGATAGCATGTGAATCTCTAATATGGGAAGGAAGTAACCAAGGATTCCATGCTCAAAAGAAGATATGCCTCCACAAGGTTCGATTGACTTGTGGGAGGATAGGCGACTTGACAATGAGAACAATAAGGTATTTATAAGAATAAATACACAACATTTTTTTTAAAAGATTTTTATTGTTGTAAAGTTTGTTTTTATAGCTTGAGATAGCAGATGAAGATGGATTTCTTGGTCTAGGTGGAGGTAAATGAATTTCTGTTGGCAGAGACTCAGCCCTCAGCCACTATATTTCAAAGATACCTCCAGGCATGCTGATCATTTACCACTCAAAATATTCAGATGATCCATGCATTCCATTGATGTCCTTAAAGGTTATGTCAACATACTTAGGATATGGAAGGATACAACACAACACATAAAAGATATTGCTAATAAAGGAGAAAGCTATACGTATTTTTGGATATGCACCAGGGCTGTGGGCATCGAGGGCAAGGTATTTTTTATGTTATGAGGCATCTAAAAAGACAGTTCCTGATTTGAAAACCCATGCTCTTGGAGTCTATCAACGCCAAAAGCTATTAAGGTATAGAGGAAAACTATCAAAAGAAGACGAGGCTAAACAGTTATTCGAAGATGAGAGCAAATAGCTACCCAAAGAAAGCCCCGAAAAGGAGGGGAGTCTCTTTGAGGAAGACAAACAGTTGAAGTGAAAAAGAAGACTTTTTAAAATTCTTTTCCTACTTATATTGAGAATAATTTTTATTACAATTTGCATCACTTTTAATTTTTCTCCTCTCAATCACCATCTTCCATAAAGATACACTTAGCATGATGAGTGTTTAATATATTGATGTTAATAATAGTGACTGTTTTTGTGTTGTATAAACTAACCTGATTTTTAAGAATTTCATTGTATCGTTGCATTTGCCTTCGATAGAATGTGTTGAAAATCTCTCATAGTGCATTTGTTTTTGTTTTTCTGCCACCATGTCGAGTTGTACAAAAATAGTTGATACATGTGGCATAGTGTGATTTTTACATGCCTTGAGTATTCCATGTAGCAAGAGGCCCTTGGTTCCTCACAAAGTATGGGCCATGTGTAAACAAAATATGATTCACATATAAAAAAAACATTTTAGTAATCATTTTATATCATATTAATTAGTCAATGTATGAATTACATGAAGCAAAAACTCTTACTAGGTAGAAGGTTATGTCCTTGCTCCCCCCCAGGCAACTACAATTGTTTCCACAAGCATCTTGATTATTGTTTCAAACAGACTTGCGTAGTTGCCTTCAGTCGTTTACTTACATAAGAGTTTTATAAAATTATCAAGTTCTATCCAGACCCTCATACAAAGCTTTGTCATCCTTGGATCACTAGCTTGGTTAGTTGTGTGTGCCACGTAGAGATTTCCAACATTCCCATACTGATGTAACTTGTTTGTTTTCATAGTTTGACAAGAACCCCCTAGCTTTGGCTCCTCCCATTGACACATTTGCCAGAACATCGCTAGTGGTACACCTGATTTCTTGTCATCCTTTTTAAGTTGCACATGTCCACCATGAAAGCCCATGTTAGAGAGTAAAATCTCACATTGCTCTAAACATGCATCCGACCGATAGCTCTGATGGAAAAATGGAATGAGCATAGTCAAGATGAAGCTTTAATAGCTTATCCAGTATTCTAATTTCTGCATGTAAAGTACAAATGTGACCTCTCTGTAGCTTTATAGGAAGTATGGGAACCCAATTGGGATCCTTAGGCACAATACATGATTCACCCTTGAATTTGGCTATTTTTGTTGACTTCCCTTACTCTTGGTCTTTGATTTCCCTTTAGCCTTGGTATGGTCTTTATCACCAATTACTTGCTTTATCTTGTCTCTGAATGGAAACTTCCTTTACTACCTTCCTTTGAAGCCCCGCACATTGCGAGAGCTTGAGCGTTTCAATCATGTCATTGTTTTTTATAGAAGATTTGATCATAGAATTCTATCTAGAGGATTATCCAAGCAGAAACCTGCCACACTATTCATGTAGTCTCGATAAGCCTCATTCAATTCTTCTTAGCAACCCCATGTGTGGCTAGGCATGTAACGCTTAAACTATCTACATCCACTCTTAACCCGAAAGGAGTGCTTTTTAGTTGGGTTTTTTGGAGTGCATACTCCTCCAATTTTTGGTTAGTTTGTCTAAGCTTTTTTTCCTCTTCTTGAGATGACTGAAGTAGCCTTTCCAACTCATTTACACGTTGAGTTTGTGATCACAATGTCTTCTAGTCCTTTAACAGATTGCTTGTACACACCAGGGATTTCACTGACGTAAACGAGAACATGTGAACATGTTAATAACATATGTTAATAACACAAAAAATCTTGTGATCACATGTTATATTCACAAAGCTTTCACAAGGGCCTTAAAAAATTATCTTTGTCGGGCATAAAAAATCTTCTTAGGTGGCCACTGACCTGCTATTACGTGAAGATGGTAACATGAGAACATGTGAATAGCTTATTCCCATGTGTAGCCAAGCTTTTAAGGGGTTCCCAAATGGTAAGTGACCTATTATTTTGTGAACGGTAACATGAGAACATGTGAATAACTTGTTCACATGTGTTATTATCACAAAAATCTTGTGATCACGTGAATATTAAATCCCTGGTACACACCAAGCTTAGTTTCAGCCATATTTATGTGTTGATAATGGAAAATAGTATCTTGATTATAAGTGTGTATCAACTCTTCGAGTTGCCCTAAAAATAAAAATGATCCAAAGAGAAAGCAAGAGATGGCGGGGAGAGAAAAAAGACAATAGAAAGAAACGAGAGGGAAAAACTCGCGTCATGCCCTATGTGGAAGAGAGAAGTATGTTATGTATTCAAATATTTGAAATTAGCTTATTTTAGAAAACGTGTACTAAAGTAGGTAATAGGGCCGCCAAAAGGATAGGTGAATTAAATACTATAGATACATGATGGATGGCATATTAAAGACCCTCTCCTCTAAATATAGGTATTAGAGACGTATTTAATATAGCTGTCTCTACTATTTTAGTTAAATTACTTTGATTAAGAAAGTTAATCCAATCCTTACAAAGCCCTTTTTTTTCATTTTTTTTCTTAATGTCTATTAAATTAAATCCATTGATCACTTACTTGCTTTAGATTATCATGATAGAGAGATTGATGCATTATATTTTGAGATTCTAGGTTTACCATTCGAGAAAACTCCACGCTCTCCTTTGGAGCGCAATTGTGCACTATCCTCGCCACCCTTTATATATAATACTTATTACTTCAATTTATGGCTTCATTAATCACACTCTTTGTGAAAACCCTAGCTGTATAAATGGAGTGTTGACTAGAAAGTATGAAATACTTGTATTTATGATAAAGACAGTCTCTCATCATCGTCTCCAAAGGTCTATCGGTGGCCTCATCAAACAGAATTATATCAGAGCATGATGCAGGTGGTCTAGAACTCAATCCAAAGACAAGAGCTAGTTTTTTTCCTTGCTTCTTGCTCAATTTTTTGTAGACATATATTGTAGGAGATTACATGCAATTTCTCACTAAGATGTGGAAAGTCTTGTAATCCAAACAGGTAGTATCACTCATATAAGTGACCAACCCAGAATGACCTTCGCTACTCTTTTTTGTAAGCTTCTTCTTTATCTGACCATAGTCCACCACAATAGCAATATCACCAAATGGAACAATGGTTGTGTTGGTCACCAAAGTAGACGATGTTTGTGGTTTTTGCTTCACTGTTTTTATTTCACCTCTAGCCTCATCCTTTGAAAGATTGGCTTAGACCTTGTAAAATTCATGCATCTATGTATTTTTTTATCATAGGTTCATCATCCTCCTCTATACACCAACCCATTGTTAACATAGATTGAGCCCCATCGATCTTCATGTTTGCATCATCATAAGAAGATACATCCAACAAGTATGATTTATTGGAGTCTCTAATATCCACACGAATGCATGGAACTCCTTTTTTTCTTACAATCCCCTCAAAGAATGCCTGTACTAAACCAAGCCTTTTATATGCCTCTTTCTTGGGCTACTGCAATGTAAACAATCACACATGTTTTCATTGGCTTCCCCTCTTCAATGTAGATATCAAGATACCAAATCCATGCCTTGTCATCATCAACATCGTAAAAAATCTAAAGCCTTGAACTTTCGTTAGACCTTTTAGTAGCAGTAGTGATGATGTCTTCCTCTTTGACATTTTTAACCTATTCAAATTTTGATGTCATCAACTTTCTTAGTTTCATAAATTTTGTAGATATGTATACTCTTTAATCACTTAACATCTACATAGAAAAAATAATCTATTAATCAAATCATGATTGAGTACTCTAGAGGGATAAAGTTAAAATATTAGACTTAGTTAAATAGTTTAGAGGGATATGAGAGGGAGTGAGCTATGAATCGTATATATATTTGGATAATTTTTCAAATCTAAATTGAATAATTGGTCAAATCCTAGTGAGAGGAGCATTAGGCAAGTCCCCAATAAGGGTTAGCATTAGGAAAGTCTGCACAATAGGGGTGAGTTCTAGTGAGAAGAGCATTAGGAAAGTCCCCAATATGAGTGAGCTATGAATTATAGATAGATTTAGATTGTCCAAATCTATATTAAATGGTTGGCCAAATCTATATTAAATGGTTGGCCAAATATAGTTATAGGAGCATTAGGCAAGGCCTCAATAGGGGTGAGGCACAAATCCTAGTTTAAAATTCAAGAAGTTGCCAGAGAATTTGATGTTGCAATTGGACAATTGTGCCTTAGAGAACAAGAATCGGTATTTGTTTGCCTATCTATTTGTTGGTTGCCAAAGGAATATTTACTTTGGTCGAGTTAGGATTTCTGATTGGTTGGTCACACACATGAGGATATTGATGCAATGTTAAGTAGGTTTTCTGAGAAACTGAGGAGTAGCTCGACGTTTTTCCAACCCCATTCTTGATGATAAATGTCCCAGACTACAAGGGATTCATTGTTGGGTACATATCTAATGGACAAGGTGTACTAGTGGGGTAGTCAAGACCATTACAATTCAGATTCTTCTTGCATAAAAAGGTGGGGTACTTATCTAATGGACAAGATGTGCTAGTGGGTCACTCAAGACCATTACAATTTAGATTCTTCATGTGCAAGAAAAGTTCCAGTCATGCAATATAAAGTACATCCTAAGTCCATGGGGTTCCATGTGTTGCTCAAATGTTTGTGTACATTAAAGATCACTTGAGGTGGTAAAAGGAATTAAGGATTACATATAAATTGAAAAGATAGGCTAGCATTCAAGGATCTGATGTAGCTTTCACCTTGTGCATCCACGTAGTGATTGAGTATTGAGAGACCATTGTTCAGGAACTAGAGAGACCAAGTGTCTAGGATAGAGGCTTCTATGAGGACTTTTGGCCAAGAACTCTAAGCACACATGTGGATGATATAAATGTTGATATTAATGATGATCACTATTGCAAACCACAAAGTAAAAGGCTGAAGCAATCTTTTCAACCCATGGTTGATGTTACAAAGGGATATTTTGTTCTTGTTTGACCATTGTAACAAATATATCCTATATGCTTGGGTGTAGCTCAGAGTAACATAGATGTGAACATACCATCTAAAAACTATAAGAGGATTTTAATATAATATTGGGAACCTGTATGCAAAAAGAATGTTAGTGATGTTGAGGTTTATAGAGATTTTTGAAACAAATTTTGAATGTGTAACAAGAAGGATTTTGTGCGTTGGGAACTATTAGACATGATAGTTTTTGCATGGGTCAAGGGGCAAAAAGTGCCACAAAAGATTAAGATTCCAACAAATGTGTGTGTTAAAGGCAAGGAGAGTTTAGCAACATCCGAGGACTATGATGGAGGCCGTTGAGTTTAGATTATTAGAGTACTAGTTGGATGTTAGTCCCCTACTATTTAGAATTTTATTGTTTTTAATACTTTTCTTTCAAATTTTGTGGATCTTTTCTTGCTACATTGTAGCTTAAATAGTGTTTGTTAACACCCCATATATGTTATTATCAACCTTGAGTAGCAACACTTTCTCTTTCAAATTTAGTGAAATTAGAAAGTCATCAAAATTACTAAAATTAATTTAAAGATATCAATTTTATTTTTTATAAGATCATTAGACAAAATTCGGGCTCAAAAAAGGCCCTCTAAGAAATGCCATGCTAGCTTTTTCTTAAAAATGGGCTAATGGTTAATTTTTTACAAATAAAATCAAATTTTATTGGAGGTTGTAAATTGGGAATCTACTCTTTGTGATCTTTCCAATTATATATAGTATAATGGGAAATTTTAATACATACTCAAGAAGTTCCCACATCTTAACCTTGCCACTTACTAAAAGCACCTTCCTTTTTATGTAGTAACGTTATGACTACATCTCCTCTCATGTATAGTTAAAATGCTATTGGATTACTTTTGGCAAAGCTTTACCCATGCAAGAGTTTTTCCTAGAGAGTATGACTTTCTTATAATCTTCAACTACCTACAAATATTCTCCCACTACTACATGTTAGCCTAATACCGGCGCTTATACCGGCGCTATTTAACGGGGTCTTAAAAAGCCCCGTCATCGGTATAAGCGCCGGTATAAGCGCCAGAACCACAGCGTCGGTATAAGCGTCGGGTAGCAATACCGGCGTCTATACCGGTGCATATACCGACGCTCACCGAGGATAATACCGACGTATAAACCGGCGTCTATACCGGTGCATATACCGTGTTATATACCGGGTGAATACCGGGGTGTATACCGACTGAAATACCGAGATATATACCAATGCATATACCGACGTCAGTACCGGGGTATATACCAACGCTGTAGCAGAAATTTTTTTTTGGGCAGAATAGTGCTGCCTGGCTGTTGCCTAGCTGCCTGCAATGAGCAGGATCAACAACAGCAAACAGACAGCACCATTTTGTCTAAAATAGAGCACAAAAACAACCGTGCTCGTTTTTATATTTTCCTTATCGACAAACAAGAAATTAAATTAAACATTAATACTCAAGAATGTTTTGATCATATTTCATTAGTTTGAAGGTCATCTTACATCATGGTAATGCCTCCCAATTGACAGTCTCTCCTTCTTCTTCAAGCATCTCAAACAAGGCCACAAGGCCATGTTTGTGAGCGTACTTCTCCTCTCGCCTACTTGGTGGGCGATTCATGGCCAACTCCTGCACACACGATTAACAATTATAACTTTTAGAAATCAACATTTAGCCCACATACATACATTTACATAAATAAAATTGCTACAAACACTTACGAATTCATGGCGCATGGTTTCGTAACCACCACTCCCAAGATGAGAAGCCCCTACTGTTTGGAGTCTTGCCCTTGCTGCCTCTCTTTGTTGTTGAAACCTCTCTGGTGTCTCGGTGAGCTCCTGAGCAATGGCTGCCCACTCCCTGTCATCTAGCCAAACAGGTTTCTCTTTCCCCTCTCTAAATGCGTCCCTCGCCTCTGACCTACGATGCCCCATCAAAATGCGAGCTGTATACTGTATCCACTCATTAGAGACGACAGTCATAGGATCAGATGGCTGGAACTCTTGCTTTATCTTTGTATTTATATAATTTTTCTTCCCCTTGTCTTGCTGATCCCATTTAGTCATGACAGAGTCATGATTACCTTGAACCACTTCACATCAAAGATAAACAACTCAAAACTTCTGAAGCCAACCTTTAATATATCTTGAATGGTTCCAAAGTAATCAAGCATTCCAGTAATTGTGTTATCATCACTTGCACTTGCACGACTTTCTTGAACAAACTGTGATGTGACACCACAATCAAAGGTTGCTCTTCTTTGGTCTATTCGTTCTACTCGAAAATGACGTCCATGTGACCAAAACGCCCCATATTTGTGATACTACAAATAGCACAAAAAGATTGTTGATGGAGAATCAAACACTGAGACATGTAGAGAAAAAAAAGAGAGACATGTAGAACTTAAACACTTACATGCCAATCGCATCCTTTTGTAAGCTCCTCCTCCTCCTCTGTTATAGGTAAACCAGCACGTTTGGCTTCTAAAATTGTAGCTTCTAGCCATCTAGCTGTGGGAAAGTCCGGAAGAGCTTGCATACCTTCTGGATATGGGAGATTTCTTGTAGTGCGATTCCTTCTGAAACTTAAACGATCTTGTACTCGTGCTGTCGCTTGAGAGCTTCATATGTCTCAATTCACTTCTCCATTACATGAGAGTTCAAGATGCAAAATTTGTTGATTTTTTCCCTCAAATTGTTATCCATCTTTCTCTTAATGCCTTGGCCTTGAGGTTCCTCACCAATGACTCGCCTGTTGGACTCTTGAGACCATAGTCGAGGTATCTCTGGATCTGAGGAACTTAAATATTCAGTGATGTAAACAAGGGACTCTTGTATCAGCCACCCTTCTGACATACTACCCTCTGGGCGAGCCATTTAGCGAACAAATCCCTTTAATGTCTTCATAAACCTCTCCAAAAAGAACATCCATCTTGAATGGACTGTTCCAGCAACTGCAACCTCATCTACAACATGAACTAGCAGATGCATCTGGATTGTTAATAAACTTGTAGGGAAAAACTTCTCTACCATGCAGACTGCCTCTATGGAGTTTAAACGCGCTGTCTCCAAACTGTCTCTCTTTATCTCTTTTGAAGAAATCCAGCGCACCAATGTGCCAATCTTATAGATAGTAGCTCTAATGTCTTCAGTGAGGCAATCTTTTATTGCTATGGGTAGCACAAATTGTAGAAACTTGTGCCAATCATGACTCTTGAGGCCACTAAGATCATCATCCTTTGTAAATGCACTTTTCAAGCAATGCATACAACCTGTAGGAGTCCGAAACTCTGAAATTGTCCTCTTGACTTGTTGTTCCTCCATCTTGCTAAAAACCCATGGGGCTCTTGAAAATATGCATCGGGTCAAGCAAATGGTTTATAAGGAGATCACCCCAATAGGGGAGTTGGTGAAAGATAGAGAGCCTCTTCATCCCAGGACATGCCAAGTTGCCACATTCCTCCCATTTGATCTTCCAATCGCTTGCCTTCAATGCACTTGGAGGAGGTCTTCCTAGATTACCATCCCGCAATTCATGATTTTCTGGAAGATACCTAACATGTCCTTGGTAGACATTCTTTCGTAATGCTTTTGAGTATCTTGAATCAAGTCGAGGACCACATACAGGACATGCATTGTAACCCGATATAGACAAACCTGAGCATTCTCCATAGCCAGGCCAATCATGCATTGTCCACCACTCTGCTGCTTTGACATGTCCTTCACTTCAATTCCGTTCCACAAGGTGCGTAACTCATCAATAAGTGGTGCCAAATATACATCCATGTTCTTCACCTTGTACTTTCCTGGAACTATTAATGAGAGCAACAAATGACCTTTCTTTATTGCCAACCATGGCGGAAGATTATAATTCACAAGGCAAACAGGCCATGTGCTCCATGAAGAGCTCCTTAAACCAAAAGGGTTTACACCATCCATTGCTAGGCCAAGACGGAGGTTTCGAGGTTCTTCCTTAAAAGCCGGCCATTTCTCTTCAATGTGTCTCCATGCGGGTGAGTCAGCAGGCACACGCATCACTTCATCTGTGGATCGAGTTGTGGCATGCCATGTCATCAAGCTTGCTATAGATTTACACCTGAACATGCTTTTTATTCTTGGGATGATTGGAAAGTGCCTGAGAACCTTTACCGGGACAGCTTCCCCCTGAACATCTTCTCTATATCTGTTAGAGCCACAATGGGGACATTCTTGCAAATGCTCATATTCATGGCGGAAGAGGCAACAATCATTGCGACAAGCATGAATATTATTGTAATCCATGCCTATGGATTTCAATAACTTCTTCGCATCTGCACGAGATAGAGGCATCTCGTTGCCAGGGGGCAATATCTGATCTTTCAAAAGCCTACAAGTATGGCAATATATGATCGTTACTATTAAGATTTTCTCAAATACAAGTTGATAATTTATCATTTCAACAGTAGGTGTAATCTCCAAAAAAAGTCCTTACTTGAATAGTTCAGTGACACTTGTATTAGACCATCCAAAAATTGACTGCAAATTTAGCATCGTAAGAGATGCACGCAATACAGATATGTTGGCACCATTGTATAATGGAAGGCGTGCAAGTTTACGCATGGCCTCTTCCTCTGGTTCATAATTTGACCGTTGAGAATGTCGTGGTTGATGATCTTCATGTTCATGCTCCTCGAAGAGAGCTTCTTGTTGCTCGATGAAGGCATCCAACATTTCTTCCATTGGACCTTCTTCCATTTCCTGACCTTCTTCCATTCCCTCGGGTGCTGTTAATTGAGCTCCATCTGTCACTCCCTCCTGCGATATCCTCATCCTTTGTTGGGGACGAGAATTCACAGGCGCAATGTTATCAAGATGCGGCTGCACACTTGCTTGGTTGTACGATTGAAATTGCAAATTTTGCAAGCGCTCCATTGGAAATATGCCAGCGTCATGAACATGCTGGTTGCAAATCCTTCGTTTTCGAAAGATTTGGTACTTACATCGCATGCATGGACACGCTATTCTCTCTTCAAGATTGAGAGGCTCCATCTAGCAGGATAACATGTATATGCAGCTCATTAAACACAAATCATTATGCATTACACAAAGCACTATGCAAACCATAAAACAGGGCTTCTTTTCCCCAGCCGCGAGGGAGATTTTAAAAAATAACATTTAAAGCGGCAAACGGGCTTCTTTTCCCCAGCCGTTGAGGGAGACTTGACAAATATTTAAAAAAGCGTCAAACGGGCTTCTTTTCCCCAGCCGTTGAGGGAGATTTTAAAAATAACTCATACATTAGCTTATCTCCTCTCTATACAAAATTAACTCGAATTTGAACAAGGATGGAGAGAGAAGCTATCTCTATTCATAAATAGCTATTTATGAATAGAGAAGCTATCTCTATTCATAAATAGCTATTTATAAAGGCCTTATGCAAAAATCTAAATGCATAGTATAAGTATAAGCTTGCATAATATGGCTGCAAGACTTATGCATAAGCTCTATGCATAAGCCAACTGCATAAGTCTTATGCATAAGCCTTATGCATAAGCCAACTGCATAAGCCTTATCATGCATAAGCTCTATGCATAAGCCATATGCATAAGTCTTATGCATAAGCTCTATGCATAAGCCTTATGCATATGCTCTATGCATAAGTATTATGCATACGCTCTATGCATAAGCCATATGCATAAGTCTTATGCACACGCTCTATGCATAAGCCATATGCATAAGCTCTATGCATAAGCCATATGCATAAGCCTTATGCATAAGCCTTATGCATAAGCTCTATGCATAAGCCATATGCATACGCTCTATGCATAAGCCTTATGCATACGCTCTATGCATAAGCCATATGCATAAGTCTTATGAGTCTTATGCATACGCTCTATGCATAAGTCTTATGCATACGCTCTATGCATAAGCCTTATGCATACGCTCTATGCATAAGTCTTATGCATAAGCTCTATGCAAGACTTATGCATAAGCTCTATGCTATAAGCCTTATGCACTAAACATGATCTTGTTTTACATAGATAATAGATCTTACCTTGATAACATATATAAACTCTATGAATAAAGAGAATACCTTATGCATAGAAAAACAGAGCATAAGACTTATATGTTATATGTATAAGAGAGTATAAACATTCAAAAAGCTTATGCTTTCCATCCATGCAAGGCACTCTACATCAAAAAAAGGTTTATGCAAAAAAACATAACGCATGTGAACCCTTATGCATAGAGCTCATCCATAAGATTTATACATAAAACATTATGTATTAAGCTTTATGCATAGATCTTAATTCATGCATTCAGCTAGATTCATATAGCTCTATGCATAAACTCTATGTATAGAGCTTGCATAAGCTTACAAGCCCTATGTATAGAGCTTTCATAATCTTACAACCTCTATGTATAAAGCCTATACATAGAGCATATACATTGAGCTTTTACAAGAAGGCTATGCATAGAGCTTTTAACAAGAAGGCTACGCAAGCTCTATGTACAATGTCCATGCAAGCTTTCAAGAAACCTATGCATAGAGATTTTATAAGCTTGTAAGAAACCTATGCATAGAGATTTTATAAGCTTGCAAACTCTATGCATAAAGCTTATGCATAGAGCTTATGCATAGAGATTTCACAAGCTCGCAAGCTCTATGAATAGAGCTTATGCATAAAGCTTGCAAGAAGGCTATGCATAGAGATTGCAAGCTTATGATAGGTTTTATGCATAGATATTAAATTAATCCTATGTATAAGCTTACAAGAACCCAAAACTAACACTAAACCATAAAAAATGGATGCAATAATTCATAGAAAATAGCATAAACAAGAAAAATCGAAAGAGGATCTACCTCTTTTTTGTGAAACTGAAGGAGAGGATTGGTGAAAGATTGGTGAGGTGAAAGAGCTGCAAAACAAAATATTAAACAAAATAATTAGTAAATTAAACACAAGAATAAGAACTAATACAAAACCCTAAAATCTCTATGCATGCATTAGGAGATCTATGCATACATAGAGAGCTCTCAACATACATAGAGAGCCAAAAAAACACAAAACCCTAAACGTTCTAATTCTTAAATTAAAAAGTAAAAGCAATTGCAAGAACATATTAGGAGAAGGAGAAGAGGAGAAAAGAAGAAAGAAGGAGAAAAGAGGAGAGAGGAAAAAAGAGGAGAGGGAGAGAAAGAGACCTTCTTTACTGTTGTGCGCCGCTCTGCGAAAAAACTAGAAAATAGGCTCTCGGCTGTAAAAAACTTACGAGCGTCGGTATATGCTACGGAATATGCGTCGGTATATGCTACGGAATGTGCGTCGGTATATGCGTCGGAATGTGCGTCGGTATACGCGTCGGAATACGCGTCGGGAAACGAAAATTTGAAAATACCCCACCCGACTTGTCTCCTCCAACATTACGACGGACATACCGACGTTCGACATTTGCGTCGGTATTTTAGCGTCGGTATGCCCTCAAGCTCTTGTAGTGTCCATGAAATTGCTTTATGGAACTATGTGCATGGATGTACCACACCAGTGTTTGATGATTCATGATGTGCATCTTGGATTGACCAACCTTCAACATTTTGTTAGTAAAACAAAATTTTAAAATTTTCATAAATTTATCAATTTTAGGAAATTGGCATAAGTTTATATGGGTGAGAAAAGGCTATGCTGAAAGAATTTATGTCCTTCACCTTATCTTTTGGTAATGAACATAAGATGTAAACTCATATTTTCAAGCCTACATGTACGTTGTCATCATAAACATCTTGCTACACAAGGTTTTAGTGTCAAAGAAAATTTTAGACCTATGGCTATATGAAAGGAAACTTATCATAGAAAGCTCATAGGTAAATGGTTCATTTACTTCATCGAAAGATGACAAAAATGTTGATATAGTTTACCATGGTGTGGAAATTGATCAAGAGAATCCAAACACCATGGTGACAATGTAATTTTTAGACATAATTTGTATTTGTGTACTTTTTTATATCATGTAGAAGTTTTTAAAATCTACCATGATCAATTGAAATATTGTTTGAAATGTGGAACCAAGATTCATTTATTTTTTTGTTATATGATCGTATCTCAAATTTTGGGCCACTTCTTAAATTGATGATTTAATTGTTAAAAATGAGTTATTTTTGTGTTTTTTAGAAATGTCCTTTACTTCTAAGTAGAGGTTTTTTCAAATTTACGAAAAAACACCTAATTTTGAAGGAAATATTTTTAAGATTCCAAATGTTTCTCCTTAATATGTAATATTTTCCATTTGATCTGCACTAGTATTTTTAACTCATATTAAGGAACCTATGGATATTTTTTACACTCTTCTAATGTTTCATTGTTGCTTGGAAGAAAAACTATAATGATTTCATCATAATAACAAACATGCTCCAACACCCAAAAAATAAATTATTGTGCATAGCACATGTGCACGCGGTAATAATGCTTTAGAAACCTTCAAGGGATCCTTTTGATGAAAGTTTGAGTGCGTAAAATGAGTAATAGACTCATGTTTGATACTTTGAAGTGATTTGTTAGGATGACATTTTTTAAAGCAAAAAGTTTCTTGAAATCTCTACGAATTTTATTTTGAATCAAGAACCATTTAATAAAATAGTATTTAAAGAGAATCAAATTCATAAAGGAATAGGCATAGTGTGTAACACTTATCATGAGTAAAACTATGGCCTTATGACACATTGATGCACATGGTTCTATGCCCACAACTTCTTATATGGATTCAAGCTTCAAAAAAACTTATCATGCACCCACATCTTATGTCTTACATGCACTTAAAAAATAAAATTCCATGAACTTTTTTAAAATCCTATACTTTGCATGCATGTACACACATAGAGCCATGCATGCATGCATGCATGCACACAACATACACACATGTAGGTATGCATGTGTACATGTACACACATATGAATGTGTATGTGCACGTGCACACATTTACACGCATGATGTTTATAACTAGCAAGAGTTTGTTATAAATTTGGAAAAGAAGCATCTAGAAGTTATTAATAGTTCATGTAGAAGGTATGCATGCACATAGCACACACACACACACACACACATGTACATATCCATGTGTACATGCACACACACACACACACACATGTACATATCCATGTGTACATGCACACACATATGGGTGCACATGCACACATGTACACACATGAAGTGTATAACTAGCAAGAGTTGGTTATAAACTTAGAAAAGTAGCATTTGGAAGGTATTAATTGGTCAAGTATTAAATTGAACTTTTAGGTTACTTGGAAACATGTTGGAATTGATAACAAGCATTGTATAGAATTTATGCAAGTATCACTTTTAATCAATAGATTTTATGTTTGTGTATTTGTAATTATCTTCACAAAAAACCAAAATTTTCATGATTTTCTAGCAAATCCTATGCTATAATGAAAGATACTTGTAAATTTCATCTATAATCTGTAATTCACAACATAAGCTTTCCTCTTTGTCAAGCCTAGATTGGGCATTATAATCATGGATATGTAACTAATGTTTTTAGCATTGAATAAATTTGTGATGCCTAGAGAGTTGTTGAAGCATTTGAGTGGTGTGTGAGACTTCTAGTTCTCAACCATGCGTTTAAATTACAAAAAAAGGTATTGTGTTTTAAATTTGGTTGGAAATGTAGAAGAACATGTCCTCTGATAGAATTTTATTTGAAAGGAAAGTTTATAGAATTCAAACGAATGAGTGAACTATGTTTGTATAGACATGTCTATATATTAGAGTGATGAATGCATTACGAAAAAGGTAGCCATAGGTGTCGTCATGAGTTTATTGGTGAATTAAATAATTTTAAAAAAAGGTTGATCTAAGTTTAATGGCTAAGGTAAGATGAAAGTAATAATCACTTGTGGACCTAGATGTATTAAAGGACACTAAAAGAAAGAAGGATTGAGATTTTGAAATGATGGTTTGTGGACTATGGAAAAGTGAACATTTTTACCTTTTACGTCACTTTTTGCCAAGTTGCAATGCCATGCATATAGACAATAAGCTTATACTTTAGCATGCAATGAGTATGCATGCTTTAAAAATCTTTTTTAATAATGCTTCTATAGATTTAATCAAGAGGAAGTGCACCATAGCTTCGTTTTAAATGACATGATTAAGTTCATATGTACGTTATAAAACATTTGTTCTGTTTTTAGATGGCAAGACAAAATGACAATTTATGTCCATCCATTCCGTCACCTTCCATGCTTGAAAGCATTGATAAAGCATACTATTACCATGGGCAACGTCATATGTGGGTACACAAATGTTAAGTGCAAAGGAACATGCATGGTGTGCACGTGCAAAGCCACAAGCATGGTGCAAACAAGCTAAACCACAAGCAGGGTGCAAACAAGCTAAACCACAAGCAGGGTGCAAACAAGCTAAACCACAATTCTTGTTGCCATCCTATGAGTTGGAGATAATTTAACCACAATTCATGTTACCATCTCACTCACATGGTGTTTGAACAAAAGTGATAGCAAGATGATCTTAAGATTATGGGGTCTTTGAGATAGACCACTTCATCACCAAGGGCTTCATGTTAAGGAGTCTTTCACAATCAATTACTATTGATCGTTGATAAAAAGGCTGATTTTCTATGGGGTCTCACCATCAATCATTAAGGAGTTCAATTAAAGGTGTGTAAAGGGAAGGGCCCAGGCTAAGATCAAATGGGATGGGTGTGATAGTGTCATGTTCTGCAAGGATACTAGTACACAAGCACTACTTCTAAGGGGCGTTCATATTTCACAAATTTAACATTACCATAATCGAGCGCTTAACCTTTATTAACGCCAACCTTTATTAGCTTAACCTCCGCAAATCACGCCATTTGATTCGATTATAAATCATCAACTTCGACCAGCCATCCCTTCACAGTACATATTTTCGTCAATATACCTCCATAGCGCATGACTAATTGTCTGTTATATCGCTGTTGACATTAGTATTATTCAACACTAAGCATTAAGCATGACTCCACAACATGCCATAGCTCATGCTACCCTCGGCATCCTAGGTGACGCATTTGAGAGCTTTACGCAGCAAGCTGGTGTTAATTAATTTAAGCTTTTTGGGATCTTATGGATTTGCAAAAAATAAATTGGATAGTTGTGCCATTATTTCTAATCTCTAATTTACTGCGTCCATTGCAGGCAACATCGCATCGTGCATCTTCTTTCTATCATCTGCGTGAGTTTACTCAACTTTACCACTCTTGTCATTAATTATATCTTTAATCATTTGTTACTCAAGCTGTGGTTAATTCAATTTATTAATCTAGCGAATGATCACATGACGCTTAAGTTAAGTGATCTAGGTTATGATCATCAAGGTACTTAATACTTCTCATATATTACCTAGGTTATCATAATTAAGGTACTTCACTTGTTCTCATGAATGATCCCTAGTTACTTAATTATCCTAACCTAGTTATTTAATTTTTATAGTATGATCTAGGTTACCAAAAGCATTAAGGTACTTAATTCTTCTCAATATGATCTATAGGAGGATATCAAGGTACTAATTAACTCTTTATCATATGTGATCTAAGTTATCAAAACCAAGGTAGTTAATTCATTTGTAGCTGATTATGAGTTAAGTGGTTAATTCATTTGTAGCTGATTATGAGTTAAGTGGTTAATTCATTTGTAGCTGATTATGAGTTAAGTGGTTAATTGATTGGTTTAATTTTTACCCTTTTTTTGAACAGGCCAACGGTTGTAAGGATAGTAAGAAGTAAATCAACTGGTGATATATCCGGAGATCTTTATGTGTTCAAGCTATTCAACTGCTTACTATGGACTTTCTATGGGCTTCCATTTATCCACCCACATGATGTTTGGGTGGTTTTAACCAATAGCTTTGGATCTGTATTTGCTCTCACTTACATAATTCCATACTTGTGCTATGCCACTAGTGAAAAACGGGTAATCTTCTAGCTTAGCGTTAAATAGGAGGTAAAATTACACTAAAAGCGGAGATTAATTATTAAGATAAGCATGCTTTCAATTGACTAGATTCAGCAAAAAGAAATTTAATTCAGAAAATTCTCCCATTAATTGAGAACTTTGATCATTCATTTAAGCAAAGTGGCATATAATCATTATGATCATCTCACGTGGATGATTATTGATGAAACCAAAATGAGCTTATTTTTATTATCTTGTGTATTATCCGAGCATAAAATTTGAAAAATCAACTTCTTGTGAGCTCAACTGCGTTTTTTAGGAATAAAATTAGTAAAAAGGTAAGAATAGCAATTTTCGGTCGGTAACACTAGAATCAGAGCAATGAATTCATAACAGTATTGGAGCTTTAGTGGGGACGTAATTTATAATAATGAGAATGGATAATTGTGATTTATACAAATTATATTTAAGATTCTAAGTACTCATCAAAACCCTTTGGGCTGTTGGGTTTGAATATGTTATTTTATTATTGTGTTTCTTTGATGAGTTGAAAAATAAAAAAAGAACACTCAACTTCTTGTGAGCTCGAGTGGGTTTCATTTAAGAGTTAAAAGTAGAAATTTAGTAAAGACAAGGAGAGGAGAACGAACTACGTGTAGAAAATGATCAATAATCAAAAAGCTAATTTTGAGCTGCAGTGAGGCAATTTATAATATATATGAGCAAGGAAAATTATGATTTTAAGTGAGTGATTAAGAAATCAAGAGACAAAATTGAGCGTATTGTTTCAAGATTTTGAGTATGGGACAGGCGTAGTTAGGATCCAAACTGAGTTTTATGGTGTGTTAATTTGATGATAACAGGTGGGCGTGGTGTGGAAGCTCTGTGCGATTGTATCCAGCTTTGTAACAATGGTGGTGCTACTAATATTATTGGAGCATTCGCAGAAGAACAGAATTCGTGTGGTGGGCATCATGAGTGCAATTGTGAGCAGCGGAATGCACACCACCCTTCTATCTCAATGCGTACGTGCGCGATGATTAATGATAATGATCTATTTTATTACTAATTAATCATAATTTGAATTTTGGATTAGAGAATAGTAATTAGGAAGAATATCAATTAGGAAGACTACGTTATCTTCAAATTGAATTGATGATAATGATAATCATGATACTGAGAATAATACTAATGAATGAGTAAATATACGAAGAGTATCATGCCACCTTTTTATTTTCTACTTTAATAAATTTTCACCTTTTATTTTCTGATTTCACACTTTTTTTATTTTCTGAATTTAAGCCTTCCTTCAATATTTTTTTCCCACCTTTTCTTTTCGGAATTTACGTCCTCTCTTCTAAAAACACTTTTAAAAAATTAGGAGGATTAGTTTTTTTTAATGATAATAGTGTTGCTTTTAAAAATAGGATAATAGTGTTGTTCTTAAAAATATGAAAAGCAGAATCTATTAAATGATGATACTGATAATGATTGAGTAAATATGCGAAGAGTATCCTGCCACCTTTTTATTTTCTAAATATACGAAGAGTTGAGAAAAAAGAGACGATAAATGATAATATCTTCATTGGGGCTTAAGCTAATTGTAAAAAGCTTTTTGTAAAATATTCTCTTTTTATTTAATCTAATTCCGGTCGTTTTAATTTAAAAAAAAGAAGATAATATATTCATCGGGGCTTAAGCTAATTGTGGAAATTAATTTTGATATATTGTGCTGCAGGGAATGGCTATAAAATCTAAGGATGCAAAGTACCTGCACCCCGACGCATCGGTTGCTGCATTCGTGAAGGGTGCCATCTGGACAACCTACGGGATCGTAAACTTCGACATTTTCATAGTGGTATACTATACTGCATCCCTCAATTTAATCATCATGCATGCATGCATGCACACATTCACCCCAATATATATTAAACCTTCATACCTATACTAATTTCTCATTATGGCTCCTAATGCATGTCTTAATACCACTTCTTCTTCTTCTTTCAGGTAGGCAAATTTTTCATTATGGCCCCTAATGCATGTCTTGATACCACTTCTTCTCCTTTTATAGTGGTGGCGGTCCTTTCATTATGGCCCCTAATGCATGTCTTGATACCACTTCTTCTTCTCCTTTTATAGTGGTGGCGGTCCATTGTTCTATATCCATAGTTTAAAAAATGGGACTTCATATAAATAATAAATAGACTCATGTAAAATCTTATGAGCTGCTAACCAATTCCTTAATCCCAAAAACTTGTAAAGCCTAAGTTTCAAAAAACAACTACATTATTTTTGCATTCTTTTTATATGCTTGAGCATGTCTTAAATATAAAAGATTATTATTAACTAATTACTTGCTTTCATTAACACCTTACATGCTTATTTATGAAAACAGATACCCAATGGAGTTGGCGTGTTGATAGGTGTGATCCAAGTGGTGATAGTTGTGCTTCTCATGAGCAAGAGATCAAAAGAGCCTAAATTAAGTGGGGGTTCATGTGAAGACAAGGGCTCGAAGAGAAACTCCTTGGAGCTACGCATAGAAATCACTAACAAGGGCCTAGAACAAGAAATTTTTGTTTTAGAAACTTTTGAGCACACGCAAGTTGGTGTGACACCACCCATCACTGTGTCAAGAGTGTCCTCTTTGCTAGGTTTGCCAAGACAAGGTAGTGTGTCCTCTGTTGTTGTCCCCATCATTCTAGATGACAATGATGCTAATGCATGTTCTACACACATGATGTAAATTCAATCATAAATCCAGTCAGATTAGTCAACAACTAACTAATTACCCTATTGGTTTTAAGCCAAGAACTAAGTCCGGCCTCTCCATGCAAAAGATGATCTCGACATTTTGGTCCAATCAATCTGAAAATTAAGCTCCCTTCGGCCCACAAAAGAAGTATCTCTTGTTTTGTCCAAAGAGTATGTAGCGACTAATTACCTAACCCTAGTGGATCCTCTAGTATGGTCTCTTATATTAATTTCACTAGAGTTTATCACTTTGTACCATACCTCCCAATTAGTTTTACGTGCTTTGATGCAACATGAAACATTCACAACCAATAGCGTGAAACATCCACAACCAATAGTGATTCCATGTCTAGCCGAGGATCAAACCTGGTACCTCTATGTTACTAGCCACCCCATCAACCACTAGAACAACCCCCGGCTGGAATCCCGATCGTTACCTTGCCCTCGCTTTGTAGAGGATATGAGGGGTCCTCACGGAGTGCTTTGCTCCCTTCTAGTAGTCGCCAATAGTGATCCCATGTACCAATAAGACTTTTATTTAAAACTTTTATAATGGGAAACATAATTTGGCAAACTTCTTATTAAGACCATGATCCACCCGAGTTCAAGTCCCACCGTTGGTCGTATATGCCCTCGTGTTGCATTCTACCAACGTTAATACCCTCTCTCTCTCTCTCTCTTTTCAAGTAATGCACAATCAATGTAGTGTGCATTCTCATGCAAACTACATTGAGAAATACTTTACCAGCTTGAAGAAACAAAGAAGCTTGAAGAAGGAAATGTAATCGCTACTATGTATGGGGGTCATAGCACCTTTCGTCTGGAATTAAGAATGTATGGTAGTGCTGGCAGACAATTCCACAAAGCGTACAATATGCAAAACGTCAAAAAGGAGCAATGCATTGCCCTTTATCCATGTTTGGGTGGTTTTAACCAATAGCTTTGGATGTGTACATAATTCCATACTTGTGCTATGCCACTAGTGAAAAACGAGTAATCTTCTAGCTTAGCATTAAATAGGGGATAAAGTTACACCGAATATGGAGATTAATTATTACGATAAGCATGCTTTCAATCGATTAGATTCAGCATAAAAAATTTTAATTGAGAAAATTATCCCCATTCATTTAAGCAAAGTGGCATGTAATCATTATGATCATCTTACGTATTGATGAAGCCAAAATGAGCTTTATTTTATTACCTTGTGCATTATCCGAGCATCTAATTTGAAACATCAACTTCTTGTGAACTCAAACTGCGTTTTTAAAGAATAAAATTAGTAAAAAGGTAAGAATAGCAATTTTAGGTCGGTAACACTAGAATCAGAGCAATGAATTCATAACAGTATTGAAGCTTTAGTGGGGTAATTGATAATAATGAGAATGGATAATTGTGATTTATACATATGTTTTTTATGAGTTAAAAAATAAAAAAAAGTACACTCAACTTCTTGTGAGCTCTTAGTGGGTTTCATTGAAAAGTAAAAGTAGAAATTTAGTAAAGATAAGCGCAGGAGAACGAACTACGTGTAGAAAATGATCAATAATCAAAAAGCTAATTTTTGAGCTGAAGTGGGGCAATTTATAATATATATGAGCATGGAAAATTATGATTTTAAGTGAGTGATTAAGAAATCAAGAGACAAAATTGAGATTAAGGTAGTGTATTGTTTTAAGATTTTGAGTATGGGACAGGCGTAATTAGGCTCAAATTGAGTTTGGATGTGATTGTATGGTGTGTTAATTTGATGATAACAGGTAGGCGGGGTGTGGAAGCTCTGTGTAATTGTATCCAGCTTTGTAACAATGGTGGTGCTACTAATATTATTGGAGCATTCTCAGTAGAAGAGAGTTCGTGTGGTGGGCATCGTGAGTGCAGTTGTGAGCAGCGACACCACCCAATGCGTACGTGTGCGATGATTAATGATAATCATCTATTATTAATGATAATTTTGGATCAGAAAATAGTAAAAGTACGTTATCTTCAAAATCGATGATAATTAAGAAGACTACGTTATCCTCAAATTGATGATAATGATCGCGTGATTAGTAGTAAAGATAAGAAGAGTGTCCCGTATTTGGATACTTTTCTTATATTTACTACTAATCACATCACGGAATCGTTATCATCAATCTCTATACGTTGTAACCTAATCACGCAATCTCTATATGTTGTGACGGTTAACCGCTCTCTTTCTAATCCATTATTTTTTTTTATAAAACAAGAGTATCCTGCCACCTTTTTATAAAAGAAGAGTATCCTGCCACCTTTTTACTTTAATAATTTCTCACTTTTTGTTTTCTGATTTCACACTTTTTTATTTTCTGAATTTACGCCTTCTCTTCTAATAATACATTGAAAGTTATCCTTCAATATTTTTTTCCCCACCTTTTCTTTTCTTGAACGATGGAAATTATCCTTCAATATTTTCTTTCCCCACCTTTTCTTTTCGGAATTTACGCCATCTCTTCTAAAAACACTTTTTAAAAATAGGAGGAGCAGTTTTTTTTAAATGATATTTTTTAAAAATATGAAAAGCATAATATATTAGAGAAAGTCTTTTTTTAATGATAATAGGTTTAATGATGATAAAGTCGAAGTATATTAATATAATATAATAATAATCAATAATTAACCGTATATTAATATAATATAATATAATAATAATCAATAATTAAGGACATCCAAGCGGTTTTGAAATCCATTACAAAAGTCGGGCTGGAATCACATAGCCAATTTCAGGCCGAGATTTCTCACTATCCTAGGCAATCAACAAAGAGCAATGATCCTCTGGGTCTCTATCCTAGAATCTACAGGTATTGGAGCTTCAGCACATTAGGAGGGCGAAAAAAAATGTTTAAAAAAAGAGACGATATTAAATGATAATATCTTCATGGGGCTTAAGCTAATTGAGGAAATTTATTTTGTGCAGGGAATGGCTATAGCCTATAAAATCTAAGGATGCAAAGTACCTGCACCCCTTGCTGCATTCATGAAGGCTGCCATATGGACGATTGTAAACATCGACATTTTCATAGTGGTACACCGCATCCTTCAATTTAATCATGCATGCATGCATAACCCATTCATTTAAGTACCCAATATATATTAAACCTTATCCTAATTGTATCCTTAATCCCAACAACTACGTTTCAAAAAATAACTACATTATTTTTGCATTCTTTTTATATGCTTGAGCATGTCTTAAATATAAAAGATAATTATTAACTAACTTGCTTTCTTTTCTGTTCTTTTTGAAAAGACTGGAACTACATTAGACAAATGGGAAGATTTTTACATTAACACCTTGCATGCTTACAATACCCAATGGAGTTGGCGTGTTGATAGGTGCAATCCAAGTGGTGATGATTGTGCTTCTCATGAGCAAGAGATCAAATGAGCCTAATTTAAGTGGGGGTTCATGTGAAGACAAGGGCTCGAAGAGAAACTCCATGGAGCTACACATAGAAATCACTAACATGGGCCTAGCAAGAAATTTTGGTTTTAGAAACTTCTGAGCACACACAAGTTGGTGTGACACCACCCATCACTGTGTCAAGAGTGTCCTCTTTGCTAGGATTGCCAAGACAAGGTAGTGTGTCCTCTATTGTTTTCCCCACATCGTTCTAGATGACAATGATGCTAATGCATGTTCCACACACATGATGTAAATTCAATCATAAATCTAGTCAAATTAGTCCACAAGTGACTAACTACCCTTTTGGTTTTAAGTCAAGAACTAAGTCAAGCCCTCTCCATGCCAAAGATGATCTCGACATTTTGGTCCAATATTCAATCTCAAAATTAAGCTCTCATCAGCCCACAAAAGATGTATCTCTTGTTTGGTCTAAAGAGTATGTAGTGACTAATTACCTAACCCTAGTGGATCCTCTAGTATGGTCTCTTACACTAGAGTTGATTGCTTTGTACCAAACATCCCATTTAGTTTTATATGCTTTGATGTAACGTGAAACATTTACAAAACCAATAGTGATCCCTTGTACCAATAAGTCTTTTATTTAAAACTTTTATAAGGGGAAACATTTGTCTCTCTCTCTCTCTCTCTCTCTCTCTCTCTCTCTCTCTCTCTCTCATATCAAGTAATGCATATTCAGTGTAGTGTGCATTCTCATGCAAACTACATTAAGTATTACTATCAATTTAAACAAATAAATAAGCTTGAAGAAGGAAGTGTAATCACTACTATATATGGGGGTCATAGCACCTTTCGTATGGAATTAAGGATACCAAAGTCACAACCATGTATGGTAGTACTTGGTAGACAATTCCAAAAAGCATACAAATATGCAAAACATCAAAAAGAAGCAATACATTGCCCTTTATGTACTACATGAAATTCTCTATGTTAAAAACATTCAACATAGAAAACAATAGGCTTATTAACATTTTTAAAGTTCATGCAAGTCTTGCCAAATTTCACTAAGAGTGGGTTTTTGACACCACTAAAATCAACAAATAAAATCAAGCACACCAACCTAGTTTTGAATATAGTAATCCAATCAAGTAGAAGGTGTAGGTGGTCAATCCAAGTCGGCGAGTAGCATAAAGGCATGTGTAAGCACCAACCAGCACAAAGAGATGTTGAAAGTCACTAGGGGTTGGGAGGAGATTATAACATATATTAAAGCTCAAGAGAGGGGGAGAGGGAGCAAAGTGATGAGCTTGCAAAATAGAAATTGTTTGGTACTCATTTGCATTTTGTGGAGCTAAGAGGAGCTAAGAGGTGGTTAGAAAGGCAAGTGAAGGGCCAAGGAGATTCACTACAGCAAGATGGCCGGCGGCTAGGCCAAGTATAGTTGATGAGAGTTACGGAGATAGCAGGCTTCTATCAATATGGCTCCAACATTCGGAATGGTGAGGTAAAGCATCTTAACCCTCGTGTGTGTGAAGATCTTACCAATGCCAGCACCAGAAGTTCAATTGCAAAGAGAGTGGCATCGTGCAAGCCTATGTCAAGGACACTAATCTTGGAGCCTACACTCTTTTTGGTGTGTGTGTGTGTGTGTGTGTGTGAGAGAGAGAGAGAGAGAGAGAGAGAGAGCGAGAGAAGAGGGTTGGGGGGGAGGGGACAACGTGAATACTACTTCTTGCAAAGGTTCAATGGGGAGGGAGGGAGAAATTGCCCAGTTTTTCTTGGTGTCAACCATATTGAGTACCTTAATTAATCATGCACCATTCATTGGTTTAAGTAACCAAAACTTAGAAATCATAATAGTGATGCTAAGTTTTGGTGCTAAAGCGATTCTATAGTCACAAATGTCACTAAGCAACTCTGTAGTTACAAATGTCACTAAGCGATGAAAATAATGTTTCTTTTTTTCTTAGCACATGGAATCATGTTCTTTCTCTTTTTCCCATTCTTTTAGTTGCTCTCTCTCTCTCTCTCTCTCTCTCTCTACTATTTTAGGTATACTCATGTTCTCGATGCATGCAGCTTTGTGATCAGGTTTACACATTATCTTTACGCTTTGACATCCTTGGCAAGTTAATTTACTATTTGAGGATTTAATAGATACATTTTTTATCTGTTGATTAATTTTTAGTATTAAAATAATGAAAACTATAAGTGGATGTAATGACTTTAATTTTTATCTCTTGCGTACTTAGTAGTTCTAAATATTTTATTTTAATAAACCCATTTTTTATCTTTTCAATACTTGGTAGTTTAAGATTATTTTACACTAATGAAAAGTAGTCGAGACAACTCAAAATTTTTGAGAGAGAGAGAGAGAGAGAGAGAGAGAGAGAGAGAGAGAGAGAGAGAGAGAGAGAGAGAGAGAGAGAGAGAGTGTGTGTGTTTAGTAGTAAAAACAAAAATGCAACCCACTAGTACAAAAATAATCAAGGGAGGGAGGGAGAAGGAATGCTGAGAAAGATTAAAGAAACATCTGAAATGATTTTTAAAAATGTATTTTCATATTATTGAAAATAGTAAGAGATGAATAAAAAGTATCCAAACTTCGACGATCTGCATGAACTTCAGAGGTAGAGTTTCTATACCTGCAAGCATCCAACACCAAACTAAGTGGTGTCAACAAGGTTATAACTATCATCACAATCTAGCATATAGGGTAAGAAAAATGGTTAGCAAATGGTTGAATGTAAAAACTACAACTAAGGGGATATATTGTGTTGATATATTAGTGTTGACAAGATCTTTGGGAAAACAACCATGCTTATTAAAATATATTTAAAAAATTAATGATTATTGAGCAACTTTAACTATTAGATTAGGTGGGGTAGTGGTGAGACCATATTGAACAAACAGCATCTCAAGTAACTGGTTAGAGATGTACCACACAAAGATTAACAACAAGACCCTTTGGAGTTTGGAAGTGATCATAAGGGGTGCATAATACTCTGGAGTCTGGCCTTGTGTACTATTCAAACTACTCCTACAAGTATGGTAACGTCATTATTATAAGGCTGCCCTGTAGAGTCTAAAGATAGCTTCTATACTGCCCAGACTACTTCAGAAATGCAAGAAAATTGGCAGATTATGTGGGATAAGACTGGTATAAGCTAACCATCATGAATTAACGCAAAGCATGGTATAGATCTAACACAAACAACAAGAGGCCGACAACGCATTCAACAATGTGTCAGCAGAGGACATCGTGTTTTTGGTATACAACACATTCAGCAGCTACAACAACAAGCTCGACAGGGTTCTCGCAACTTGTAAGATCAGCGTTGATCTAAAGCAGTGGCTGGAGCATGTGCCACAGTAAGATGATGGATCCCTTTTGCTTCGCAATATGGAGCTTCGGAACCCTTTGAAAGAGGTCCACGTAGCAAAGGAGGCAGAGAAACATCTCGCATCTCCTTCTGATCGTTACCAGTACAACAACCAACGTGGGGGAGAGAAGGCTTGCCTCTCTGAGGCTCTGCACCATGGGACCGCCAACAGTCATGCGACTGCTCTCGGAAAAGGTGGGCATTTCCGTTCGAAGACCAGCTGGCTCAGCGTTGCATTCTCTACCCTTTGCAACAATAATCATTTGTAGCTTGAGCATCATTAGCAAAATTATTTAATCAGCAAGCAGCAAAGCAGCAAAGAAACAATAACATCGCTCAGCTGTTTCTATTGCAGCAGGCAGCACACTCAAACGTTCCCAAGCCTCACAGATCATCATCATCATTCAACATCTCAGTGTTTGATGTGTTTGAGTATTAAGCAAGCTGCAGCCCACACGTCAAGAATCATTTCTATGCTCAGCAAGCATACGGTGCAATACACTCAAAACGCTCAGTTTGGGCATCGCAATTTCTGACCTCAAACTTATTTCATTCATCACCGAGAAGAGGAGAAGAAGAAGATCGTGCAAATAGAATCATAGCACAGCAAGCGCAAGTGTTCTCAACGTCCTTTCAGCAGTATTTTGCTTCACTTGTGGTTCAACAGTGGCGTTCTACAGCTCCAATATAGCTAATCTCACTTGGCAAGCTTACAGAACATCCTTAACATAGCGCGATATCTCTCTCGAGCATATCCTCAGAGCAAACAAATTTAAAAAAATAAAAAGAAAGAAGAAACACTTTCATTGCCTTAGAGGGCTCAACCAACTCAGTGCAGGTAACCGGTTGCCCACAGTGAGAACGCCACACTGAGGAGGAAGTGGACAAAACTGTAGCCACTAGCATGAAGAGGAGACTTTACCTTTAAATTTTCTTTTAGGGTTCCAACCCTTTTTCAGTGCCTAGGTCCACATTTCCCACTCAAATACACGGCCATTTCCATTAGCACAAGGACACTACTTTTGACCTGGCCATTATTCCTTTTGTCCAACCCTTTTTTTTTTTTGCCCATCCACACTCCACACTCCTTGGCCTAACTTCCACACCTAAGCCTCTTTCCCATCTACACATCCTTCCCATTATTTTGTCCACATTCCCCATTATGCCTATCCACATTTTGTCCAATCTTACATATTTGTGCATATTTGGATCTTAGGGAACATTTACATGCTTTTGAAGTTGTTTGGGCTTATTCACATGTCTTGAGTAATGTGGGCGCTATTCACTAATTTTTCGCACATGGTGGGCTTGCTTCATACACTTGGGATGTGTGAGGTGTGATTCATACATTTGTGGAGTGTCTTCATATGTTTTCTTTTTGGGTTTATTGGGGTTTGTTCACATGCTTTTATGCATTGTGAGCCTTGTTCACACATGACTACATTTCTGTGAGGTGTTCACTCGCTTTGAGCTTTCATTGGGTGTTGTTCACATACTTAGGAATTTTATAGGGTGTGTTCATGCGTGTTAGCACATTTTGGGTTTCGTAGACTTGGTTCACACACTTGGAGTTGTGATTGAGGGTGTTCGCACGTAGCTATGGGTGTTTCTTACTATTTTTATCCTTCTTATGACCAACACACCACACATCATCTTCGTTATCGGTATCACTATGATAGCATCTCAGATCCTGATGTTAGGAGGGCTGCGCATGCATTGTCTTCATGGCTCTACGCTCGTTATCACGAGTTGCCACTTTGTGTTAGTAGGGAGTACATCTCATTTGCGGCATTCGCACATACCTTCGGCACATGGAGGCTTAGACCTCTAGATCCCGACCCATCGACTTCTCGTTATTATGAGGTGTGGCATGTTCGAGCTTGAGAGTTTCGTGCCTAGCCATCTCTGGAGGAGGCATTTGTTTAATGAGGAGGAGATTCATGCCAAATGGTCCAAATCGTCCGTGCACGGCAACTTCTTTGCTACATTACTCGGCTACTTTGAAGGGAGGGTTCGGAATTGTTTGCATGGGATGATTCTTCTTCGGCCACTTATACGAGTTTCCCACACTCTTGAGCCGCCTTGATTATGTTCCTGAGGATGCAGTTAACACCAATACAGATTCAGATCATGATGATGATGTATTATACACACATATATATGATGTTGTATCACACACACAGCACATGATTATAGTGATTCACATGCACATCATGACACATACACACATGATGATAGTGATACATGATGACATACACATACATGATGATGATGATGATGTATGTAGCAGTGATGTGTGTGATATAGATCATGATGAGGACATGACCTTGGGGGTAGGCATGGTAGCGAGTACAGCGAGCACATCGAGCATTACGAGCATCATAGAACAACCTATCTCTATTCCTAGTGATCATAGGGATACATTAGATGACCATAGTGATGCATCCGCCGATGATCTTGATGGGCTAGTCATGATCATTTGGTTAGTCATACATTCCTAGTTACACATGGAGAGATTTTGGATACGACTACTACTCCTAGTTTTCATAGCATTCCTAGCAGCATTCATATGGATCAAGTTGTTGTGATTGAGCAGTCAGGGATAGTGCATGAGAGTATTGACGAGTTTGTGGTGGTGAGATATCGTAGGAGTATGCATATCGATCATATTTTTAGCATATCCCATGACATCGACCTCGAGAGCTTTACATTTTATCTTGGTAATTTCTTAGATCGAGTGTTGTTGGAGATTGATTTATCATGGGATTTAGGTCATATAGGGATACCATTGATGGCGATTATCTATATCTTTGGGGATGACCTTAGTGGCCTTGGAGAGTCCATTGATAGTCAGTTGGTTGATACCACTTATCTCTCTTGTGTAGACACTTTGTCTGTGCTTAGTGATAGTGATCTTTATGGTGATCCAAGCTTTGTCTTAGAGGGACACACGGATATAAAGTATCTTGCACATAGAGATATTGTGCATGGGTCAGATCATACTCATATATACAATGATATACAACTTGGATCACACTTTGTCTGTGCTTAGTGATAGTGATCTTTATGGTGATCCAAGTTTTGTCTTAGAGGGACACACGCATATAGAGTATCTTGCACATGGAGATATTGTGCATGGGTCAGATCATACTCATATATACAATGATATGGTGGATCATGTCTTTGACTTTTTGAGTGGTGCTACATGGGATGATAGCATGGGGGTTCACATTTGACTCTACATTAGGCCGACCTTGAGCTATGTTCATTTGGCTCCTATGAGTGTCAACACGATCCTATTTTCTTTGGAGCCAGGGCATTGTGAGAAAGAAGAGATGAGAGAAGAGACAATGTACTCAAGAACTCATCAATGAACCACTAGCCAACTTCCTTAGAAATGAACTACAATGCCTCATATATATATGCACAAGATGAACGGATCTCTAGAAAAGTTCCTCCACCCAAAAATGTGTAAATAGGAAAAAAATGGAAATGAATGCTATAAATCCCAAAAATGCCTAGAGGCTAAAATGTGTGCCACTAGCGTGACACCATCTAGAGATGACACCTATCCAACACCTCCTCTTCAAGTCCAGATGGGAGGACCAATGCCAACGCGTTGAAGAAGATAATCCAAGGTAGGTCGAGGAACAGGCTTAGTAAACAAATCAGCAACATTATCTTTGGTAGGACAATACTCAAGCTGAATGCGACCTTCAGAAATCCAATCACGAACAAAATGAAAATGAATATCAATGTGTTTGGATCCTCCTCGAATAACTGGATTTTTGGCTAAAGCAATAGCACTCTGTGAATCTGAGTAGATGAGTGTCGGAGTAGATGCACATCCAAGGTGATTCAGAATTTGCTGAAGCCAAAGTGCTTCAGAAGTGGCATCAAGATATGACTTGTACTCTGCTTCTGTCGATGAAGAAGAAGCAATTCGCTGCTTTTGACATTTCCAAGAAACAAGTCCTTTACCAAGCATAAAACAATAGCCTGACATGAAACGCCTAGTATTAATACACCCTGCCCAATCAGAATCTGAGTAACCAATAAGTGTATCTCCACCTGCATAAGAAATGCCATGCTCAAGAGTTCCATAAAGATATCGAAGAACCCTCAAAGCTGCCTGCCAATGAGATCGACGAGGCTATGAAGAGAATTGGCTGAGAATACTCATAGCATAGGAGAGATCTGGTCGAGTGTCAACCAAAATAAAGTAGAGAACCAATAAGTTGATGATACTCTGTAGAATCAACCTCAGGGGAATCATCATCTTTGGATAATTTTGAATTAGGATCCATGGGACAAGTGAGTGATGTACAATCATGCATGCCATATTTCTCAAGCACCTTAAAGTATACTTCTTTTGACAAAGAAAGATGCCAGAAGCAAATTGCCACACTTCTCAACCAAGAAAAGTAGTCCAAGATCAGTCATGGCAAATGATGTTGTGAGTTGAGTTTGAACCCATTTGAGTAGGTCCAAATTACAAAGAGGCTACTAGTTGTCAAGCATACAGAGATGCTACTAGAAAATCTGAGAGGCCTTGAGGTTTATATTAGCCATTTGAGAGAGAGAGAGAGAGAGAGAGAGAGGCTACTAGATATCAAGTTTACAAAGATGCTACTGGAAAATCTGAGAGCCCTTGAGGTTTATATTAGCCATTTGAGAGAGAGAGAGAGAGAGAGAGAGAGAATATATATATATATATATATATATTCATATATTCACACACACACACACATATATATATATATATTCATATATTTGTTTAATTATATTTATAAATTTGTACAATGAATGTATAAATATGTAGATGAATGTATAAATTTGTTTATTTATATGTATAAATCTGTATAATGAATGTAAAAATATGTAGGTGAATGTAAATCAAAACACAATTTCTTTTGTTTTCAAAAAAATGTAAATGAATGTATAAATTCACATATTTATTTATATTTATAATTTTTTAAAATTTATATTTATAATTTTTCATAATGAATGTATAAATATGTAGATGAATAGGTCATTAAGAAATATCACTAGGTTAGTATACACCTCATATAAAGTTTTTATACAGCATCCGCACGGGGAAGCCACGTTCAGAATCTGAATCACCAGCCAGCCCGACAACACACACTAACTGATCTGGAAGACGGAATCCGATCCGATCTAAGAGTCCGATGGACCACCGAGTAGATGCCGAGAGCCGAACTGAAGTATCTGAGTGCCAATCCGACAAAGCCCACCAGTGTGCTACAGGCGCATCTACACCAAAGTCGCTCTAGTAGTCGGTGTCGGAAATCCGAGTTGGGAGTCGGAGCAGATCCACAATTCGTTCCGATCCAATCTGAAGTTCCGACGAATCCAAGGGACGAAGAAGACACTTGGAAGCTTATCATGAATATTTGCATAGAGTACATGGATGGTTTCATATGCATGGACCAAGAGCGGAGAGCACACATTATCACTTATGTTTGCTTGGAGGCATTGCAATCAAAGATGGATGGGTTGTATGACATCTTGGGAAGTAGAAAGATTATGAAGAAGCTATTGCACATATGTCGGGATTTGGTGGGCAATGAGGATGATAGTAGTGATGATGAGAGTGATGTTAACCTTGATAGCTAGGATATTGGGATGGAATGGTAAGAATTGAGGGTAAATGGGAGGATCAGGAAGGCCAGCAGTGCCAGGAGGAGTCCTTGGATGTCCCTAGATTCACATCGGATATTTTTTGTGGTTTGTATCCTTGGCAGATGGTCTCAAGCAACAAGCCTACAAACTCAAAGCTAGGTTGGCAGAGCCTGACAAGTGCCATATTGCAAACCATGGAGCACCCAACCCCATAGGGCAAGAGATCCCGTATCCCAAAATAGAGGGTCTCGTGAAACCACCTCCTTATGCTCAACCACCATATGAATATGCATAAGACATGCTGAGGATGGTATTTAAAATGGGAAGGGGGTTTACAACCAACATAGCACCTTAAGGGTCAAAGTTGGGCAAAACTAAGCCGATCTATGAACAGATTTGATGGAACTAGAGATCCCATTCAGAAAACCTAGAAAATTTTTATATAATTTGTGACGCAACGGGATCAAATTTGATGAAACTAGAGAACCCACAATCACCTATCTAAGCAAGAAAAAAACCACATAGAAAGCCTACGACGTATCTTCTCCCCATGGAGACAAATCTTCACTTACTATCTTGAGGAAGTGGAATCACATGAAACCTACACCTTTGACAATGGGAAGCTGACTTAAACAAGGTCACCATTTAGACCACGATAGTGGTCTATAAAAGTGACAAGAAGCCCATGAGCTCCGACCAAGCTGCTAGGTTACAAGCTTAATAAGGTTAAGGCCAAAGCGGCAAAGAAGGAAGCCAAGCAGCGTCAAGAGAAAGATCTAAGGAAAGTGCCTTAGTACTTTAAATCCTACAACTTTGGGGACAGTGGTACATAACAAGAAGGCTCAAAGAAACCCAGGTGGAGAGCCGCATGCTTCTCAAGGTTAAGAGAGGGGGAGATGGAGCAAAGTCAAGATTCTTGCTCACAACATTGCAAGGGCCCAATATATATTGAGCTTGCAAATAGAAATTGTTTGGTACTCGTTTGTATTTTATGGAGCTGCTGAGAGGAGCTAAGAGGTGGTTGGAAAGGCAAGTAAAGGGCCAAGGAGATTCATTACAGCAAGGTGGCCGGCCGGCTAGGCCAGGTATAGTCGCTGAGAGTTACGAAGATATAAGGCTTCTATTAATATGGCTCCAACATTATGAATGGTGAGGTAAAGCATCTCAACCCTTGTGTGTGTGAAGGTCTTACCAATGCCAACACCAGAAGTGCCATTGCAAAGAGGGTGACGTCGTGCAGGCCCTATGCCAAGGACACTTTGGGAGCCTACACATTTTGTGGTGTGTGTGTGTGTGTGTGAGAGAGAGAGAGAGAGAGAGAAGAGGGTTGGGGGCAGGGGTCAGCCATCGAGTACCTTGATTTTATCATGCACCATTGGTTTAAGTAACCAAAACTTAGCAATTGTAATAGTGATGATAAGTTTTGTTGCTAAGCGACTCTGTAGTCACTAAGCGATGAAAAAATTGTTTCTCTCTCTCTCTCAACTATTTCAATATGTTACGTAGGGAGTGTTCTCAATGCATGCAAGCTTTGTGATCAAGTTTACACATTATCTTTGCGCTTACTTGGCATAATTAATTTACTATTTGAGGATTTAATAGATACATTTTTAATCTCTTAATTACTTTGTAGTATTAAACTAATGAAAACTATCAGCAGCAGATCTAATGAATTTAATTTTTTCTCTTGAGTACTTGGTAGTTCTAAATATTTTAAATCTATTTTTTATCTTTTTTTCTATACTTGGTAGTTTAAGATTGTTTTACACTAATGAAAAGTAGCTGAGACAACTCAAAATTTAGGGGGGAGAGAGAGAGAGAGAGAGAGAGAGAGAGAGAGAGAGAGAGAGAGTACACGTTTAGTAGTAAAAACAAAAATGCAACCTAGTAGTACAAAAATAATCAAGGGAGGGGGGAGAGAGAGAGAGAGAGAGAGAGAGAGAGAAAGAGAGAGAGAGAGAGAGAGTACACGTTTAGTAGTAAAAACAAAAATGCAACCTACTAGTACAAAAATAATCAAGGGAGGGAGGTAGAAGGAATGCTGAGAAAGATTAAAGAAACATCTCAAATGATTTTTAAAAATGTATTTTCATATTATTGAAAATAGTAAGAGATGAATAAAAAGTACCCAAACTTCGACAATTATGCATCAACTTTAGAGATATAGTCTCTATCCCTACCATTCAACACCAAACTAAGTGGTGTCAACAAGGTTATAACTGTCACAAGCTTTTACGCACAGGTGACACAAGAATGGGTTAAATCTCCCCCACTATGAGAGTGGCTCACGTCCTCTTCATGGTGTATTTAAATATATTTCCTTGTGCAAAAAGCAAGAGCCAAAAATACATGTTGCCAAAAATATGGATCTCCACTTTGGGCTTGCATAAGCCTAAATACAAAAGTGTGAACACTCTAAGGTTCACTCATGAAATAGAACTAATGTATATCAAAATGTTGCACACTAATGTGCACATAAAATATCCTTACCATTGCCGACCATAAATAATTGCCACGTGCCATGCATCAATAAATTTTCATCGATGCAAGCCTAGTGGATCCATGCACATCCTGCACACTAACCCTGCATTGATATGCACCGACATTCACAATATACACGCAAAATATGTGACAAGTTAGAGGTGATCAATCTGGTTTGCACATGAAATAAATATCCATCAAATAAGTCCATAAACAATGCCATCAAAAAATGATTACAAAAACGAGAATCACGATTTGAAAATAATGATTTTAGGTACACCATGATTTGTGAAAACAGTTTTGATAAACAATTGTGCAGCATGTGAAGCATTCAATGTTTTACGAGACAGGCAATGAAATAAGCTTGCTTACTAAACCTGTCAACAATTGTCCATATCATATCGTTTTGAGAAGATGTGGTAGGTAAATCAATTATAAAGTCTATAGAAATTTCTTCCCATGGTGCCACCGGAATAGGTAAAAGGCATGAGGAGCCCATACTGTTTTCCTTGGCGTCTTTTAACTCGTTGACATGTCACACATTTCATTACAAAAGAAGAAACATCATGTTTTAATTGTGGCCAGTAAAAATATTCTTCTATCATGCAAAGAGTCGTGAGAATGCCACGATGACCAACATATGGGAGACGATGTATCTCTTCAAGAATAAAAGATATATAAGGAAGTGTAATGCATAAACGCTTTTGAAAGAAAAGGAAACCATCATTATATGCATAATCATGAAGAGGCAACCAATTATTAGTTTCTAACTTATGCCAAACATCAAAAAAATCAGGATCTGTAACATATGAGTCACGCATATCATGCAAAGAATGAATGTCAAGCAGTTAAATGTTAGAAATGGAAGGTTGTCAACTAAGTGCATCAGCCACTATATTCTCTTTACCAGGTTGATATTGGCTAAGAAGATAAAAACTCTGAATAAAAGATGCCCATTTAATGTGGAGGTCTGAGATAAGAGGTTGATTTAGAAGACATCTAATACCTTGTTGGTCGAGCTATTAAAGAGAAATTACAAACAAACTTCCTATAGAAACTAGCCAAACCAAGAAAAGATCTAACTTCTTTAACACACGTTGGATTAGACCAAGTGTCAATGACTTTTACATTTTTTGGATCAACTTTGATACCTTCACCTAAAACAATGTGGCCTAAGTACTCAATTTCATCTTAGAAAAAAGACTTTTGTTCGGATTAGCATAAAGTTGATTTTCTTTAAGAAGACTAAACACTAATGCAAGATGCTCTTCATGTTCTACATGATTCTTACTAAAGACAAGAAAATCATCAAAGAAAACAATGACGCAATTCTGATGGTTAAGAAATATACGATTCATCATGTATGCAAAAGTAGCAGGTGCATTGGTTAGACCGAAAGGCATAACCAAAAATTCATAATGAACAATTTGTGTACGAAAAATAGTTTTATAAATGTCAGAACTAGTCATTCGAGCTTGATGATATCCAGATTCAAATCAATATTACTAAATATAGATGCACCTTTAAGCTTATCTAGCAAATCATTATTACTAAATATAGATGCACCTTTAAGCTTATCTAGCAAATCATCAACACGAGGGATGGGATATCTATTCTTAATTGTGACCTTATTTAGAGCCCTATAATCGATACACATTCGGTAAGTCTTATTTTTCTTTTCAACAAGAAGAACAGGTGCACCAAAAGGAGAACTACTAGGTCAAATAAGTACACAAATAAGAATCATCCTGTAGAAGAATCTCAGTGGATTCCAGACCATGCCTTTGTTACACAGTCTGCCCTGATCGTCGACTCCTTTCACAAATAGTTGCAGTGAGTCCTACACTTGGTATTGAGACCAGTGTAGTCGTATGAAGGTCACCGATTTGAGGTATCACATGATTGGTACTTTATTTTGGTATTTGACATTGGTATGTGTGAAGGTCACTGAATTAAGATATCACACATGGTTATTTCCGTGCAAAGGTCACCAAATTGAGGTATTGCATGAGGTTTTGATATTGTGGAATCATATTTTTTATGATGGATATTTTGAACTTAATATTTTCTTTCGTGCAAAGGTCACGTACTTGAGGTATTGCACGTAGTTGTTTAAATATGCAAAGATACCGGCTTTGAGGTATTGCATGTTTAGCAACTAAGGATAGTTGCTTTTCACCAGGGAGGAATGTTGGAATTATTAGAATTATTTGGCATTTATGGAATTATTTGATGGATATTTATTTTATGTGAAAGATCGGGGTGCTAGCAGCGGAAGTAGCACTTCTTGTGCAAGGCATAGCCTCTCACTCGAGGCCTCGCCCACGGATATCCGGACAAGAGACTAATCCCTTGGTTCTTCCAAAATATAACCCGAAAAAACTTCCCTCGCCTAGAAAGCACGGGCGATTCCTCCATGATAATTTTATTCTAACGTAGTCAAGAGCCTTAACTAACCAAATTGATCCGACCGAACCCATAAGTCACATGATCAGATCAAGGAAAAGACTTGCACTTGGATCCTAGAGACCAACGCTTTTTTCCTCATCAAGAGGCATAGCCGTTGATTCTTTTCCATAGAACAAAGACTATCCAGGATTTACTTTATCTATCGTACCAGAACAGAATTGAGTCTCATTTTAGGGATCCATCAGTCCAGCCTAACCCCATCCAATCCCATGGGTTAGCCAACCACCCAACCACTGTAGTGATAGGATCCATTTAGAAATTTGGTTATGTTTTGGTTTGCGTACCAGAAAAAAGGAGGGTCGATTTTAGGGCTCCAAATAGTCAACTGAGTAGTTAATAATCCAAGGTTTTGTTGATGGCTCTTAACCTGAATCTTGATTCAATGCTTTGTTGAATACTTCAAGCTAAATGCAATTTATAGTGAAATCTAGGATCAAAGGCTCAAAATAGCCAACCATGAGTAGTTGATAATCCAATGTTTTGCTGATGACTCTCTCTTATTCCTAGAAGCTAACTTGAGAAGGGCCTTGATCTTTACTCAATGCTTTCGTGAATGCTTCAAGCTAAATGCAATATAGTCAAATCTAGGATCATCATCCTCAGTAAAGGATGATTGATAGCTTTGACCTAAAGATCTTGACTCAATGCTTTACTAAATGCTCCAAGCTAAATGCAATATAGTTAAATCTAGGATCATCAGCCTCACTAAAGGATGATAGCTTTGACCTAAAGAGATGGGGCTATAAAGTAATTGGAAGAAGTAAGATCTTTAAACACCTTGGATGCCCCATTGTTGGGACATGGACTCTATAATTTCTTCCCTTTCCACTCTAGGCTGATTGTTTATCAATTGTATTCTCTTAGCTTATATACACTTACTTCTACACACCATTTGTGGATTTTTAAAAATGACACTGGAATGGACTCTATAATTTCTTCCCTTTCCACTCTAGGCTGATTGTTTATCAATTGTATTCTCTTAGCTTATATACACTTACTTCTACACACCATTTGTGGATTTTTAAAAATGACACTGGAATGGACTTTTGATGTATGCTAGAGATTTTTTTGGCGAAAAAAGGAAAAAAGGGCTTGCCCTTTCCTTACCTCTAGCACAAAGCTTGCAAGCCCAAAAGCTATGCATGGCTAGGATTGTTGGACTTCCAGGTACATAACAAAGTGAGAAGGGCAAAGCAAGCTTACTTATTATACACAGGTAATGGAAGCTCATCTTTTGTAAGACGGTGCTAGACTTTATAAAGTAGCCTTACCCTTAGCTTAATGCCAAATAGGCCTAGTCACAAGCTTCATGTGTATATACTTTCTTAAGGCTAGAACTAGTGGATCGAGACTATTTTTAGTTATGAACACTAGCTATTTGTATATAAGTCATTTTTTTATATTAAGAAATACACATTCATTCCCTTATAATAGAATACTTGTGGGCCTTACCTCTTCTCTACTCTTGTGTTCTATGGGATTCTTATTACATGCTAGATGGTTTGCTTGCTTAAAAAGGTTTGATTGTAGGCTTCTCCCTCCTTTCATTAGCTTCTTTTGACAATTCTCTTCTTGCCTCCATCTAGGCAAACACAACTCTTCCTTTACTCACATAGCCATGGAGCATTCCAAGGTGACAATGGAGTGAGGACGTGATAGACATAGTTTGTAGCTCGAAGGCGAGACCTAACAACACTTGTTTCCACAAAGGGTAAGGGAAGCTATTGACTTAAACATAGGTGGTGCCATCAACGGGGACTAGCCTAGGGCTTATAGCTCCATTTTTTGGTCCATTCCAAGCTATTGGGATCACCCAATATTGCTTGATGTTGATTAAGAGGTCATACTCTAACATATAATTTTGGAGCCTTGGATGTGTTAAAGTTTATTGTTCTTTATTTTGTTTTGAAGCTTGTTAGTGTTAGGTCATTCTAGTTTCAAGGCTTGGAAAGGGAAAACCTTGATTTCTTTGGTGGTTTGCATGATTTTTTTAAAGCCCACAAGGATTTGATCTTATTGCATTTAATTAATAAATAGCTTAGCACTAATTCGGAGTGTAATCCTCTCCAAAAACATCAGCCTTGAGCTCCAATTGGCGAGAGTTAGAGCGAGAGTTGAATTAGAGTGAGAAAGTTAAATCTTTATTCATGCATTTCATAAATTTTCATGGATTTTTAGAATCGGTAGCTAAGAAGCATTTAAAATCAAGAAAACTTTATTAAAAAATATTTATTCACATGTATAAACACCATGAATTAGGATTAGGAATCTTAAACACCCACCATCAAATCCAAAAAAAATCTCAAAAAACTCCAAAAACTAGGCCAAACCATCTCCTTGCAAGTTTGGAGACATGATCCCATAGTCTTGTGAAATAACTAGATGTGAGTCTAGTAGATGCAACCTCAGAGACATGAGTCATGACTCTGTATACATGAACCATGTGAGTCTAGGAGGCATGAGGATGTGAATTTTGTGTCATCAGCATAAACCTAAAACTGTATTAGCTAGTTAAAATTGCCTTAAAAACTAGTATAACACACCTAATCATGACCTAGAAAGATTTTCCTTTAATATAATCTATATCAGCAACAAACTCCAAAAAAAATATTGTCCTTATTATTATATTAGAGAATTAAGTACAATTATTTCCCTCAACAACAACCATGTCATAGGCTCAAAACCCCATGCACGACTTGGAATCCATGCCCAAGTAGGCCTATTTCATAAAATCAAAAGCTGTGAGCCTATTTTGTTAAAAAAAACCATGAGTCCACAACAAAACATGAGTCATGAGCCCCCAAGCTATGAGCCCACCATAAGACATCCATGCCTAAGCTAGCCTATTTCACCAAAATTTTAAAAAAAAACATGAGCCCATAACCAGACATGGGTGGTAATCCCCTAAGGTGTGAGTCCACAATAAGACATCCAATAGACATCCAATAAGACATGAGCATAGCAAAAAAAAAAGTTCAAAAGATCTATATATATATATATATAGCAACTTGAGCAAAACACACGTGTCTAAATCCATTTAGACTTCCTTATGAAAATGATAATCTAGTCGACTATATTATATAAACCATACCCCTTCAAACTCCTCACCCAACCTTCAATCTCATTATCAATAGAGTGATCCCTTGTTAAGAAGGTAAACCTCCTTTAAATCTACCTCAAGAGAGGAGCTTTGGGATGAAATGAGCTAATTAAATGAAAATGTGGACAAAGGAACTATGAATTCCCTAGAAAAAAGAGCCACCACGATCTTTTGAGTCCTAGATTTGCTAATATGTTCAACAAATAGCACCATAAACATCGTAAAAGGACAATAAACCACCTTGCATTTGGACAAAACTCCAGTGAAGGGAGCACGAGAAGAAAGTGATCTCGTTAGTCCATACAGAAAGCCAAAGGACAACCAAAAGTGCTCATGAACAAGCTCAAATAGTATTTCAAATGTGATGAAATAAATACTATGCTACCTATATTTTATAAGGGAAGGGAACAATGGTCTCTACAATCTTGGATGGTGGTGTCAACCAAAAGGATTGCCTTGGGAGGCTTGGGGAAGCCCACCACTTATAGGCATCAGTCCTTTCGTCGAGCTTACCATTAGGACCACCCTTCAGGATGCAAAAATCAAGACCTTCAAGCTAATCTTCCACCATTCATTCATGGGAGGGTCATACATTATGATCCTAGAAGAGGTTCGTACAATATGATAGATTTTCAAAGAAGAGGGTCGTACACAATATGATACTCATAAGGCTTTACATAAGAAATGTAAGGCTAGTGTTATGATTGAGAAACCAGCTTGTCATTGTCATGTCAAGACCCAACACTTTAGTTAATATCGCCTAGCTAGCTCCCTTGAGTTGAGGTGTACAACTATGCCCAGCACCATAAGTGGGAAAAACATGCCCATCGATCAATCTACATAAGTTGGAAAACATGCCCATCATCGATCTTCATAAGTGGGAAAAACATGCCCATCATCGATCTTCATAAGTGGGAAAAACATGCCCATCATCAATCTACATGAATTGGGGACGCTATGGCCAATTAGAGTATTGTCCAAAATGAGTCTTGAAAGGAGTCATAAGTGACTATTGTTGTTCATAGTGTAAGGAAGACTTGGTTGCTTGAACTATAGTACTCATCTACATGCCTACGGTAGTGCAAATGAAATCTCATAGTATTAAAGTACATCACACATGATATAAATATTTACACTTTGATCATCACACAAATAGAAAATACGCAAATAGTCGAGATCCAACAATCTAACGTCCACTCCCTATTTAGGCAACACTAAACAGCTATAGCATAAGTCATGACCTTCTCCTTACAAGACCCATCTCATTAGCAAAATGGCAACATGCCCACTACTCAAGAATCAATATAGTACTCTCTCTCATTCCTCCCAAAAGTAACTTCTCTCTTCTATGTTATGAAAAGAGTAAGTCTAAAAGTCCCTCTTCTCTCCTCTATCTTATGAAAAGAGCGAGTCTAAAAGTCTCTCTTCTATCTTATGAAAAGAGTAAGTTTAAAAGTCCCTCGTCTCTCCTATGAACTAAATTCTTATTCATCTCTATTCATCCAGGTACTACAAGATACTACTACCCATTACAAAAGGTTATTAATAACATTGCAAGACCGTTGTCTCATGATAAGTCTGTTATTATAGGTGAGACCAACTACTCATTCGTTAGCGAGATGAATCGTGGGGTTGTTCACCCAGACATGCCGCCCGGTCCAACACTACGCCGGTAGTTTGAACCACTCACTTGAGTTTGAAGCAGTCAAAATATTTTCCAGTTTCCAGAGAGTCATCTAGAAGCAATCATGTTTGGTCCCATCATTTCTCACTTGGCTTTAGAAAGTATATTGATGCTACCATATACATATTCTATCTTTGTTCATAAGTTGTGCCTGGGCTCGTACGCTCTTTACACTACAGCAAACCCCCCCTTAGCGATGGGCCCAAAATGATGGATTTTTCCAAGAACGTCGCTTAAACGATGATGAACGTCACTTAAACAATGTTTTTTGAATGTGACAATGTAGCGTCACAAAGGGTGTCGCATAAGCGACGAATATTTATGCATAATGTAAACAACGCTCATTGCAACGCTTGCAAATTGCAATGTGTCATATAAGCGACGTCACTAATAGGGTCGTCACTTACACGATGGTCCAAGAATTTTTTAAAAAAACTAGAATAGATGGTTCCCGTGAATTCATAGGAGCCATCTGCATTCGTTGCATCGACGCCCTCTTCCAAGCAGACGTACTATCAGCTATCATCGCCCACGTCGCTTCTCCTCCTGTCTGCACCCCTTCTTCATCTATCCAAGTAATGCTTTATGAGCTTTGCTTTGTATTAAATTTTCTAGATTACTTCTAATGCAAACACTAATCCCTCTTGGCCCTTATGCACTTACTCCTGGCTGTTGTCCAAGCTTGTGCAGGCTACTGGGCAACCTCTGTGCTTGGCCGCCTAGCTAGGCAAGTCCCCTAGAGCCACTCGGTTGCTTGGCCAAGCTCCTTGGGCTAGCCGATAGCCTACCCAACCCTTCTATGGGCTGGTGGGCAAAGCCAAGGGCCTTTGTTGGCTCCTTGGGGTGGCACATGGCCTACCTCTTGCCCATTCAAGGAATGCAACATCCCCTTCTTGGGGTAGCCCTAAGGGTTGGCCCCATCCTACATGCAAACTACACGCTTCCTCTACATATGCATGGTGTCAGTTTTTGTAAATCTAACACTAAGATCATCTAACATATTTCCATAGCAAACTAGCACTACTTCATGTGCAAGGCAATGCACTACTTCTATGCATGTCCTAAATGAGTATCCTTCTCGAGAAGAGAGAGATATGCTGAATGATGATGATGAATGATCGTTCCTTTCTCTAATGTTGAGGTCCACCCTTTGGATGCTGGTTTTCCTTTATATAGGAGAAAGGAGATCAACTGAATGTTGAATGCTGATTGTATGCTGATTATGCTGCTGATTCCCTTGCTCCTTAGGCTAGAAACGCTGAGAAGAAGGAGATAACTGAAATGAATGATGCGCTTTTCTATGTATATGGAATGATAATGATGGTCGGCTAGGCTTATGCTGTCGACTTGCATGTCTAGATCTTCACAATTTCATATATGCCCCATAGCTATTGTTGATTGGTTCCCCATAGCTATTGTTGATTGGTTCCCCATCCTCGACTATTGTCGACTTGTCTCCCATGCCCCGACCTGATGTGATGCATATCCTAAATGTTGTTGATGCCTTGTGTATACTACTGTAGGTGCTGCAACAACCCCATACAATGCTGCACACGATGTAAATAATATGATCTAAGGTTGTTGACATTGATTTAATTTCTTGGTAAATGTTGGATTAATGCTTGAATGCCTAGAATGATATGTCACCTATACACCAACAGGGTGTGCACATGACATTCTCCTCTGCTAAACTATTGCTAGGTGGTACACCTAACAACCCTTCAACTCCTCTGTTGATCCTCCTCCACTGAAACCACTACCCCACTTTGTCTTCTTCTGTCAAGACTGGGGTCGACAGTAGGAATTGAATCCTTTGAGCGAAAGGCTTCTCCACTATACGGGAACTTCATGGTGGCAAATGCTGATAAATTTGCTTGGAAAAACCTAAATCACCATTGACCTGTCTGTGGAATCCTTTCACACACCATCTTTGTCATTCATGGACCTCTAAACCTCTTAAGGCGATGTTGGAGCCACTTTCATCTTCTTATGTGGAGAACCCCCTGTTGGTGCCAGTTGAAGCCCAAAACTTCATTTACTCCTTTGATGATGGATGTCATTCTTCCCTAGAAAACTCCTAGGTAAATCATGTATGCCTTGCAGAAACAAGATGCTTAGACTGACTATCTTTACTGAACTACTATGCTGATGCAAGCCATGTGCTACCATACATACTATGAAAGAATGCAAATGAATGGGTTATTAATGCATACTTGAGGGAAAAACCCTAAGGATGGCCTGAAAGATCTTGAGAAATACATTTAATTGAGTAGAAATGACTGTCATGATACTTTATTGAATGACTTAAGGGATGAACTAAGGCTGGTTATGTTGAAAGAACGATAGAGGAGGAGGAGACACACACACAGGAGCAAACCCTAATGTATATTGCAAACCCTAACCATAGAGGGAAGCCATGTCCACTCTCACACTCTCACACAAAGCATAATGCACTAATCCATAATCCACACAACACACAATGAGTTGTGTCCACACTCTACTAACCCTAGCTAATGTCCACACACTATGACCAGCTGGACATGCGGTCATTTATGTCTCACACATGTTCCTACCTAATCTGCCAGCACATAGCATAGCTGGCTCACACTGACATCGAGCTTGAATCTCAACAGCCCCTCTCAAGCTCATGATGTACTGCCGATGAAGATGTAGATGAGCTTGGGATATCAAGACTCTCAACACTCCCCCTCAAGCTCATCCCATGTACTCCCAACATAGTCCGGAAGTACTCAAACTTCTCCCTGCTAAGTGGCTTCGTAAAGATGTCTGCCACCTGCTCATCAGTCTTCACATAGTGAAGATCAACTGTACCATCCAGCACCTTTTCTCTGACAAAGTGATAATGGACCTCTATGTGTTTGGTCCTCGCATGAAACACTGGATTCTTTGCCAACTGTATACTGCTCATGTTGTCACAATGAATGACAATTTTGCCATCAAGAGGCTCACATAAATCTGCCAAGAGACTCTTTAACCATATAGCCTCACAAGTAGCAATGGCTGCACCCCTGTACTCAGCCTCTGTACTGGATAAAGCAACTGTAGGTTGCTTTTTGCTACTCCAACTCACCACGGCACTTCCAAGTGTAAAAGCATATCCACTAGTAGACCTCCTGTCATATGCGCTACCTGCCCAATCAGCAACTGTGTAGCCATGTATGTCCAAGCTTTTACCACTCTCATAAAATAGACCATAATGTGCTGTGGTCTTCACATATCTCATGATGCATCTCACTGCATCCAAATGTGGTTTCCTTTGGCTCTGCATAAACTGGCTAACTATCCCCACAGCATAACTCAAATCCGGGCGTATGATAGTCATGTATATGAGACTACCAACCATCTTCCTGTACATAGAAGGATCATCCAATTCCTCGCCATAATCAGCCCGCAACTTCACATTTTGCTCCAATGGTGTACTCATAGGCTTACACCCTGTCATGCCATACTTTGCCAACATATCCAATGCATATTGGCGCTGTACTAACCAAGTACCTGCATGATCTTTTACCACTTCAATTCCAAGGAAGTATCTCAACTCACCAAGATCTTTCATGTCAAATTGCCCACTCAAAGCTTTCTTGACATGCATCACATCTGCACCATGATCACCTGTGATAATCAAGTCATCCACATAGATGACTAGTAAAACAATCCCATGCTGTGTCTTCTTCACATAGAGTGAAGAATCTGCTGTAGAAATCTGAAAACCAAGTGAGATAAGATATCTGCTCATCTTATCACTCCAAGCACGAGGTGCTTGCTTCAGACCATATAATGCCTTTTTCAACCTGCATACATGAGTGGGATATCTAGGGTGTACATACCCTTCTGGCTGTGCCATGTACACTTCCTCTTGTAGATCTCCATTTAGAAATGCATTCTTAACATCCATCTGATGCATTTCCCAGCCATTAGCTGCAGCCATAGCAATGACTGCTCTCACTGTGCCCATCTTAGCCACTGGACTAAACGTCTCATCATAATCCAATCCTTGGGTCTGTGCATAACCCTTTGCTACCAATCTTGCTTTATGTCTCTCAATAGAACCATCAGATTTGCACTTCACTTTGTAAACCCATTTACATCCAATAACATTCTTGTCCTTTGGTAAAGCAACCAAGTCCCATGTATCATTATGGACCAATACATCCATCTCTACATCCATTGCTTTCTCCCCCATACATGCTCTCCAATAGCCTCTCTATAGCATGTAGGTTCCACATGCTTCACCATAGATGTCATATATGCATAGTGCATAGCAAAATCTCTATATGTCAACCTGTCAACAGGATATCTGACTCTCTGGGATCTCCGCAATGCCTGCGGGTCACTCTGTACACCTGTAACTCTAGCATGTGGTTGCACATATCTGTCCTGTCTAGCACCAGGTGTGCGTAAAACAGGTATGCCAAGCTCCTCATCCAAACTCTCAGAACTAGATGATTCATAACCTGTGATTCCAATTCCTTCGACTTTCTTTTTGCCTTTGTCCATAGCACTACTCCCAGTGCTCACACTCTCATGCCTCAAACGTCCTGACCATGGACGTACACTGCTACTCTCAGCTTCTGCTGCTGCTGGCCCACTCATAGTAGTAGAACTAGAACTTGCTTGTGGTGGCAAGTTCACATGAACATCAGCCTCAAGTGACTCAATAACTCCCTCATCTTTTGCTTTGTAACAACTAGCAAGCTCATCAGAGATGACAACTTGCCTAGTTTGAGGATTATAACATTTGTAGGCCTTTCGATCCTGTGCATATCCAACAAATACACATTTCTCTGCTTTAGGATCCAACTTCCTTCTTCTTTCATCAGACACATGTACATAAGCTATGCATCCAACCAAAAACTTTAAGATGTCCAATGTCTGGCCTGTAACCTGTGAGCCGCATCTCTGGCGTGCTTCCATGAATGGCTGCTGTAGGTGTTTTGTTCAATATATACACTGCAGTAGCACATGCTTCTGCCCAATAGTAATCTGGCATGCTCTTTTCATTAAGCATTGCCCTTGCCACTTCACATATGACTCTATTCTTTCTCTCAGCCACACCATTCTGCTGAGGTGTATACCTGCAAGTCAATTGTCTTCTTATTCCATGCTTCCTCAAGAAATGCTCAAAAGCTTTTGAGGTGTATTCACCACCTCCATCTGTCCTCAGACATTTAATCCAACAGCCATACTGCTTTTCTGCAAAAGCTTTGAAATCCATGAATTTTTCCAACACTTCACTCTTCTCTTTCAAAAAGTATATCCATGTCATCCTGCTGAAATCATCTATGAATGTAACATAGTATAAACTGCCTTTGATAGATGGGTTTTGTGCAGGACCCCATACATCACTATGTACGATCTCAAGTGGCCTATTACTCATATTTCCTTCTCTAGGAAATCTCAACCTTACCTGCTTCCCAAACTGACAAGCTTCACAAACATGCATATGTCCATCATATTTGAACCTAGGCAATCCATTGACAATGCCTCTTGTTTGCATGTTCTTTAATCTCTGTATATTGACATGGCCAATCCTCTTGTGCCACATATCAATGTCCTGTACCACATTCCTGCTCTTTGAGAACATGGCTGATTTTAGCTTAGGAATTCCAGCATCCAGCTTAAACAATCTTCCTTCTTTCTTGCCTTTAGCAATCACTCTACATCCATGTTTAAAATCTTCAACGAAGCATCCATGCTCGTTGAAACGAACCTGTAATCCCTGTTCCACCATTTGACCAACTGAGGCCAAGCTTTTAGTGATCGAAGGCACATACAGCACATCTGACATAGACTTTGTCTGACCATTATGCATGACCAATGGTACACTTCCAACATGTGTAATGACATGCTGGGTATCATCACCTGTTTCCACATAGCCTTTTACATCCATAGGCTTCATATGCTCAAACCATTCACCATGACATGTCATATGGTTTGATGCTCCTGAGTCCATATACCATGTGTCATCATTCTCAGCATTTGTTGTCATAGAACCCACAACATGCTTCATGGCAAACAAATGATTTGCAGTTCCATCATTGCTACTTGATGCATAGTTACCACCATGTTGTGCATAGTTTCCACCATAATGACCACCACGTTGTGCTCTTCCCCCTCTCAAATCATTCTGTTTGCGGAAACAATCTCTCGCCATATGACCATATTTGCCACAATAATGGCATTCCACATCTTGCATAGAATTTTGTTGGCCTTGCCAACGTCCTCGACCACGGGGGGTACCTCTGCCTCGCTGAGGTGCATATCCACGACCACCTCGAGCAGCACCATATGAAGGCTGAAAATTCTGTTGTGGAGGCCTGTCCTGCCATCCACGACCATTACCACCACGTCCACGAGATGCAAATCTCCCCCTGCCTCTAAAGCCTCTCTGCGAGTAGAAAGCCTGATTTCTGCCGTCATCATGGCTAGAAGATGCATCCAGAAATGAATCACTGAGCTTGATTTCCTCAACCAATAAGAGTGAAACCAACTCATCGAAGTCGGGTAGACCTGTACTCCTCACTGAGATAGATGTATCAAAGGATTTGTATTCCTTGCCAAGACCACGCAAGGTAATATCCACCAAATCATCATCAGGCATGGGGGCATTTATTGTGGCCAATGCATCTGCAAACTTCTTGATTTCTTGCACATAATCATGTATGCTCCTTTTATTCCTTTTCACATTGTGTATCTGCTGTCGCAATTGAGACTTACAAGCACTCGTATCTGTATCAAACATCTTGACCAAAGTATCCCAAGCATCTTTGGGATTCTCAGCATCCTGAATGTGTATGAGCATAGCATCAGATATACATATAGACAAATAATGCAGCACTTTGAATGCTCTCTCTGACCATTGCTTATGAGCAATAAGTTGCTACTGTGTAGGTTGCCAAGGTAGCTCAGGCTCAGGCTCAGCACCTGTAATGAGATTCCAAAATCCTTTCCCTTTCAAGAAACTCTTTATCCTGTACTTCCATGCCTGGAAGTTCTTCCTATCCAGCTTTTCACCAACAATCTGAACTGGATTGTCCGACATGTTTGCTCAATGCATACACCTTCCGCACACTTCAAATCTGTAAATGAGCCTTCCTCAGCTCAACCACACTCCAATGAATGTTCCAGATACTCCAAGGTAGCTAACAAACTCCAAATTTAATGTAGAAAATCAACCTGTAATCATCCAAGATGAACTGACTCACTCAGTGCGGGATACCCTGAATTGACACGCCTTCCAAGGCTCCAAATCACAATGTAATGGTGTAATCAAGTATGGGAAACTTTCATTGACACCTAATCAACTTCAATGTTGAGTATCAACACCATCTGACATGTGTACATATCAATTTTTGAAAACCCCTTTTTCTGTTTTTGGAAAAACCAGAAAAACCAGTAATGATTTGGCTCTAATTTCTTCAATATTTCACCAAATTGAGCAACCAGGCATTCATTGGCTTAGCAATAGTGTCCATCAACTCCATGTAAGAGGAATTTGTCCAATTGTAAAACACCAAAGATTAATTGCTCAATTAAAATGCTCTGTTTCTCTGCAACCAGTGGACAGCCTGTTTTAATCAGCTCATTCCCAGCTCATTTAAGCATCATTGACCAAAAAAATCACATAGCCCTCTTCTCCAAAGTGTAAAGCATCCAATTGCTAAGGAAGTTGTGGAAGATATCAAGTACCAAATGAGAAATCAATCTCCTCGTGGGCAAAATGATCAAAAACTGCTCTGTTTTCACAGTTCTGGCTGCGCCGCCTGCAATTAGGGGATTTGGGAGTTGTTTAAGTGTTAATTGAAGATGGGTTTGAGTCCCCAACACACCTAGGCATATGTGTAATCCACCAATGGTTCAATTTTTGCCAAAATCACACTCCAAATGCATCAATTTTGGGCTTCCTCTTCTCTGTTTTGTGAGAGCTCAAAAAACCAGTAATTTCACTCAATCAAATGCATGTAAATTGCTCCAAAATTTATTCAAGGCTTGCACATGGGTTGCCAATACATCCCTCTTTGTCAAATACATGTCTTTTTCCAGAATCACACGTATTTCCACCATACATCAATGTTCCCAAGCTTTAATGGAAAGCTTCAAAAACCAGAATTTTTCTTTGCTTTGATTTGCTCTATTTTGCTTTGCTTTTGCCTGTATCACCTGCAATCCGCTCAAGGATGTTTAGAAGACCTTACCCGGTAGGCCAAGCTCTCAGATCTGATAGTATTTGGTGTGCTCCAAGCTTCACAGCTCCAATGGCCAGCTTCACAGCTTCTTTTCACACCTTCTTCTCCCTCTTCTCTTCACTCACTCATAAACCCTAATAAACAGCACAAGGCTCTGATACCATGTTGAAAGAACGGTAGAGGAGGAGGAGACACACACACAGGAGCAAACCCTAATGTATATTGCAAACCCTAACCATAGAGGGAAGCCATGTCCACTCTCACACAAAGCATAATGCACTAATCCATAATCCACACAACACACAATGAGTTGTGTCCACACTCTACTAACCCTAGCTAATGTCCACACACTATGACCAGCTGGACACGCGGTCATTTATGTCTCACACATGTTCCTACCTAATCTGCCAGCACATAGCATAGCTGGCTCACACTGACATCGAGCTTGAATCTCAACAGGTTATCCTATAATGCTTTGATATACCAATGTGACATGCAAGGGATTGATTGTAGTAAAACAACCTTAGGCTTAACTAAACTTCACTTAAAAACACTTAAGAGAAAGAGAATGGTTTCAATGCAAATGTAATCCAACTACATTAAATGCGATGGTTACAGTGAGATCTATGAATAGATCTATGCCTGTCCTAGATGAGTATCCTTCTCAAGAAGAGAGAGATATGCCGGATGATGATGATGACTAACTGTCCAATGATGAGGTCCACCCTTTGGATGCTAGTTTTCCTCTATGTAGGAGAGGTAGGAGATGAACTGAATGCTGAATGCTAGCTGTATAGTGACTATGTTACTAATTCCCTTGCTCCTTAGGCTAGAAACACTGAGAGAAGAAGGAGATTTGTCCTCCATAACAAAATACTAGCAAGATGTCACCAGCCAAAATCTTCTTTGAAATCAAAAAAATAATCTAGGCTCTTTAATACTCTGATCTCCGGTAGGCGAGGTGCCAATAAGCTTATTCACTTGAAGCTATATTGTCACAAGGTCGATGCAATTGTACAGGGAGGTAGAAATGGGGTCATTAGAGAGTTCAAGAAGAGCCTTATATTGGTGAGAAGGTTCAGGTTCCCAATGGTGTATATGATGGTGAGTGAAAATATATACAAGAGGTCCTTTGATGTGAGGAGACTCTGAGTAGAAGACACGTGCAGATGCAGAGATGATGTCAGAGCTAAAGCACGGTCGATGACGAAGGCTCACGAGCGTTGATGTGAGGCAAAGGCACTCCGTGAGGTGGTTGGTGATGAAGGCTCACGATGGATGTAGAGGCACTTCGAGGTGGTAATGGGCAGTCGAAGATGAAGTGATGATGATGCCGATAACTCTGGTGTGATAAGGGTGTTGTGGTACCTGAATGGTGATGAAGAGTAGAGAGGGATGTCATCCCGACGAGTGGTGCAAGCTGTGGTGACAAGGGTGCTACAATACCAGAGGGGGGTGTTGAGGAGCAGAGAGGGCTGCCGTCCCAAGTGGTGTAGATGGTGAAGATAAGTAGAGAGTGATGCCATCTTCATGATGTGAGATGGTGTGAGCAGAGAGGGCTGCTATCCCAAGGTAAAATGTAAAAGAAAAACCATGATGTGCTATAGCAGAGAGAGTGAGTTATTGTCCCAAGATGTGTACTGATGATAAAATGTTGATATGTTGTACAGTAGTAGAGAGTGGGCTGTTGTCAGATGGTTGGAAACACTGATGATGCAAACTCTGGTGACAAGGGTGTTGCGGTACCTGAACAGTGACAAAGATCCGAGAGGGCTGCCATCCTAAGTGGTGCAAGCTCTGGTGATAAGGGTGTTGCAATACCTGACGGGGGTGGTGAGGAGCAGAAAGACCTACCATCATGAGTGGTGTCGATGGTGAAGATAAGCAGAGAGGTCTGTCGTCCTGATGATGTGAGATGGTGAGCAGAGAGGGCTGCTATCCCAAGGTAAACTATGAGATGGATAGTAGAGAGGGCTTCTATCCCAAGGTAAACTATGAGATGGATAGTAGAGAGGGCTTCTATCCTAAGGTAAACTGATAAAATAAAAATGATGATGTGCTATGGGGCAGAGAGTGCGTTGTTGTCCCAAGATGTGTACTAATGATAAAATGCTGATGTGATGCACAGTAGTAGAGTGGGCTATTGTCGAATGGCTAGAAACGTCGATGATGCAAACTATGGTGACAAGGGTGTTGCGCTACTTTAATGGTGATGAAGAGCAAAGAGGATTGTCATTCCTGAGTGGTGTTGATGGTGAAGATAAGCAGAGAGGGCTACTATCCCGATGATGTGAGATGGTGAGTAGAGAAGGCTGCTATCCCGAGGTAAACTGGAGAAGAAAAATGATGATGTGCTATAGCAAAGAGCGGACTACTGTCCCAAGATGTGTACTGATGAAATGCTGATGTGTTATATAGTAGAAGAGAGTGGGCTATTGTCGGATGGCTAGAAATGCTGAGAAGAAAGAGATGATTGGAATGAATGATGTGTTATCTTTGTATATGGATTTATGTTGCTGGTTGGGCAGGATAATGTTGTCAGCCTATTTGTCTGGGTCCTCCACAACCTCATAAATGCCCAAAAGCCTCTTTCTATGCTATCGGATGGTTCCACATGCCTTGGCCTACTGTGATGCATGCCCTAAATGCTTTTAATGGCTTACGTATTGTTGTAGGTGCTGTAGAAGCCCCATATACTAATGTGTATGCTGTAAATACTGTGATCTATGCTTTGGTACATGATTTACCTGCTCTAAATGCTTGGTTAGGCTGTGGTACATGCTGGAGATGCTCCTTATGCTTGAATGCCATGCTAAATTCTCATGAGTGTTACAAGACACCAAGCAAACATAATCGAGCAAGCCCGAAACTCGAGTGACTACTGATGTCCTTGGTCAATGACCTCGACTAGGGATAGGGTCAGGTAAGGGTCAATGGTGTGGTCAGTTAGTGTTGCTAAGTATCAAGATAAGTCATCTAAAAGTTTAGAAGGGTAGAAATAAGACTTTTGGGCTAAGAGAAAGCCATTTAGGGTCAAATCTGATAGCCAGAAGTCTAACAAAGTAAGATAGAGTTTTGTGATCCAGAAGTCTAACAGAGTAAGAGTTTTGTGATCCAGAAGTCTAGCAGAGTAAGATAGAGTTTTGTGAGCCAGAGGATGTCAAATATTATCATCTAGAGCTCAGCTAATGTTAGATAAGGGACTATAGTGCTGAATCATTATGGGATCTAAGGTGTCTGAGGGCTTGTAAGTGTCATAGGACACAAAAGTGGAAAGGTTTGAAGTTAGCTGAGTCAAGACTGAATCAAATAGGAGTCAGTATATAGGCAGTCAGCAAAGGGATGTTGACCCCTCCTTTGAGTCCTCCCCCACTAACCGCTTCTCCTCTGATTCCTCTATTCTGCCTCCTGTGATTCCTCCTCTGAGTCCTCTATTCTACCTCGAGTCCTCTGACCCCTCCTCTGAGTCCTCCAATCCTCTCACTCCTCCTTTGACCCCTTCTCCTCTCACTCCTTCTCTGACCCCTCCTCCAAGATACAAAAATAAACTCTTCATCTTCCTCCAAGAAAACCTTCCTCTTCCTCTTAGATACAAAAATAAACTCTTCATCTTCCTCCAAGAAAACCTTCCTCTTCCTCTTAACCTCCACCTTGAAGATTAATGATCTAAGCTCAATCATCTCCACCTCTTCCATGTGAATCCTCAATCATCTCCACCACCCATGTGAAACTTTATTCATTGCGTACATCATTGAATTCACCTTTTTATCCATTTACTTTTATCCTCTTACATTCACTAATGTGGCAAATAACATGCAACCTTTGATGTATGGTAAAATACACATAAATACAAATCCATCCACAAAATAATTATGAGATTCTAGATCCTTTACAAATTACCACATAGGGTAAGTGGAAACATGGCCAAGTTTACAAACATGGCCTTTGCTAAATATTGTGATCTATGCTTGGGTACATGATTTAACTGCTATAAATGCTTGGTTAGACTATGATACATGCTAGAGATTGTCCTTATGATTGAATGCCATGCTAACTCACTTAATGCATGTGACAGGCACGATACCCACAGCATCCGAAATGCTCCCATTGATTGAAGAAATAGAATTTGGAGGTTGGTGCAATCCCTTATGGATGTGGGCAAGCTGTCAATGAGGTTATTGTAAGCCAGGTCTAGAAATGGAGGCTCTAGCAAGAGCCACGACCTAAAGGAATGGGCCTGAGAGAGAGGGAGTTTTTTGCATCAGGAGCATTTAGGTAAGCCTTGGGCCATCCAGGCCATGGCATGGCCAACCCATAAATGATAGCTTCTAGGCCATAGGAGGGCTTTGGCAGCCATTCCCAGGTTGCCCTACACGCCCATTGGCTGTTGGCCATAGCATCACAACCTCCCCATGGGCTGTCAGCATGCATAGCAAATACTCCTTCTTGCATATAAGCTAAACACATCATTTCATTTATAGCATCACTCCTCCATAGAGCATAGCTAGCATAAGAATTAAGGCTTACATCAGCATTGGAATAGATCATCACGGTGCCGTGGACACATGGGCACTTATTTAAATGTGTGTGTGTGTGTGTGTGTGTGTGTGTGTGTGTGTGTGTGTGTGTGTGTGTGTGTGTGTGTGTGTGTGTGTGTGTGTGAGAGAGAGAGAGAGAGAGAGAGAGAGAGAGAGAGAGAGAGAGATCAGAGTGTGAGAAACAAGGTGCAAGAGTAGTGTAACTTGCTGGTCATAGTATATTATGTGTGAAAATCCATCAATGCTTAGTGGTCATAGTATATTATGTGGGAAAATCCATCAGTGCTTAATCAAAGTAATTAATTTACACATGTTTATATTCAATGGCTAGACCCGAGACACTCATAAAGATTGTCAATGATATCATGTTAGTCTACACATATGAAGACAATATCGATGCTTATTGCACAGCTCTTCTTAGAAAACAATATGTTGCAGATCTTGTCCAAAGCACACTAGTGCGTCGTGGGACAACTCTAGCTAACGTGAATAAAGCGTAGACAAAGCTTTCAGAGGTCATCATTGAGTGGAAACAAAATCAGCTAATTGATTCCACTCAGGAAATAAGATCTCATGTTGAGCTCGTTTTGATATAGTGCAACGGGCTCAATAGAATGTTTAGGAACTATCAATTTAAAGTACTCTTTTATAATATACTATTTCTATAGTTTGATGGAACTATCAGCTTTATATCCCTGATAGTCCAATATTATGTTTTTGTTGCCGTTCTTGCATTGTGAGACCCATTATGTTATTGTTTTTGTTGTTGGTGGCATTTGGAGTTGTATTTGAGTATGTTATATTTTACTTAGAATGTGAGGATAGTGATTGTGTGCATCTTTTATCTTGTGTATATGTACTAGTGGATTATGAGTGTATGCTTATAGGTTTAGATACAATCTCCTTTTGCATGTGTATAGACATCCATGGCAGACTCTGGGAAGTCAGGTCTCTCGATAACCATCAAGAGAGTATTACGAAGTCTGGGTTTGAGTAGAGAGGAGATAGAGGAGGACATGGGAGAGTATTCTGTGTTGAGCGATGACAAGTTGGAGGCTGTTCTCACTTTACTCTCTTGCTCCCTGCGGCTCGTAGTCCCTAGCAAGGGCACCTCTAGACCTGCCAGAAGAGGAGAAGGATCCAGAGCAGGAGGGTCAAGGTCAGGAGCTAGAGCTAGCTATGGAGAATCATGATCTAGAGCTAGACGTGGCATCAGAGGATCAAGATTGGAGCAGAACGTGGTGCCACGCAACCAAATGAGTATGTATAATTTCTAGAATTTGTCTCTTTTGAGCTATCATTTGTTTAAAAATGGATATAATACTTATATTTGGTCAATTGTTTAGGACACAGAGGAGAGGTATACAGGGGCCTGGTTATGTCACCCAGGAGCCTCCATATAGAGGCATCGTCGATGCAGATATGAAGTATGTTTTGTATGTTATTCTAGTTATTTCAACGTCTAATATCTATTTGTTTTAATTTCAACGTCTAATATCTATTTGTTTTAATTTCAACATCTAATAACTATTTGTTTTAATTTCCTTATAGGAGTGACGAGCGAAGCGTCATTGGTGCCACAATCCTGTATAGAGAAATGGGTGTAGAGTGCTCCATCGATGAGCGGGGACACATAGTGGACCGAGACGGAGGCAAGGTTTTCCTTGATCAGCTTTGAGACCTCATGGACCTCTATATGCCTGAGGTCCACAAGCTATGGGGATAAGAGATCTTTGATTATAATATGAGATGGCTGTAAATTGTAATTTAACTTATTGATAAACATAGAGTTTTCATTTAAATGCAGGGACCAGGACAAGGTCAACAAGAAGTTTTTCCTCGCATATCTTGAGTGAGAGTTCAGGGTCGGTTGGAGCCACAAAGGTGATCTACAGGAGTGTATGATTCTACTCAGGCAGCACTGGAGAGATAATTCACGATGGTAATAATATGCAACCTTGTTTGAAAGACTAAAGTAGATGTGTAGAAAAATAGACACACAGAGAGAGAGAGAGAGAGAGAGAGAGAGAGAGAGAGAGGATGTCCAGGTTATTGAGCATCCATGCACAAATAGTGCTGGATTTTCCCACACTCAGCCAACTAGTTGGGCAAGGCCCTGGCCCTATCGACTGCCTAGCCATAGGGCTGGCCGACAGCCCGCCCAGCGCATGCAAGGGCTAGTGGTTGGGCACATCTTGGGGCCTTCTTGGCCTCTTGGGGTAGCTCTAAGTTGCCCCATGCCCACTAGAAGAGCCTTAGGCTTTGCTCTAGGTAGCCCTATGGGGCTGGCCCCCTTTTCTACATGCAAACCTACATGCACTATAGAAGTTTGGCATCCAGTTGCAAACCAAATACACAAATCATTTGTGACATGCAAGGCATTGATCGTAGTAAAACAAACTTAGTCTTAACTAAACTGCACTTAGAAATATACTTAAGAGATAGAGAATGGTTTAAATGCAAATGTAATGTAGCTATATTATATGAGATGGTTACAACTAAGATCTAATAAGATCTATGATGATGATGTTGTTGACTTTGACTAAATGCTGACTTATGATGAATGCTAAACTGCTGTACTCCTGAATGTTGAATGTTGAGCTCCACACCTTCCTAGGGTCTTGGGCTGAAGACCACCAAAACGATGGAGAGCTACCTGGTATGAATGATATGCCTGTGTTTTTATAGTTGAAACTACTTTGTTTTTTATCCAGATTTATTAGATTTTATCCATCTTTTTTGTGTCTTGCTTGCTGTGGGGCCGACTGCCCTTTCACTAGCGGACCAGTAGCCCCCTTGACTATATATAGCATTTCCTCTTCAGTCAGTCTTTTGTACCACTTCATAGACATATCTGTGTACCACATCATCTATCTACTGTTGTTGCCAGCGCTTGCCCTACATCAACACATCTTCTTCGTTGACATCATATCTACAGTGTTTTCCTTCAGCACCCTACCTTAGGACAGCAGTCCACTCTCTGCTACATATCAGCATTTTTATCCTTAGTTTATGGGACAGAAGTCCTCTCTGCTACACAAATCACATCAGCATTTTTATCTTTAGTTCATGGGATAGCAATACACTCTCTACTACACAGTACAACACCTCAACGTTTTATCATCAGTACACCACTTGGGATAGTAGCCCACTCTCTACAGTTATCATCTTTTATCTTCCAGCACTTAAGTATTGCAGCATCCTTATCACCAGAGCTTGCACCACTTCCACCCCTTGGGATGTCACTGGAGTCTGCACCATAATAGACATCAGCATCACTTCAGCTTCCGCTGCCCACACAACCACCTTGGAATGCCTTTGCCTCACATCGACACAAGCCTTCGTCACCGAACCGTGCTTCAGCTATGACATCGTCTTTACTTCTCTGCACTTGTCTTCTTCTACTCAGAGTCACCTCAGCTCTGACATCATCTTTACTTCTGCACTTGTCTTCTTCTACTCAGAGTCACCTCACATCACAGGGCTCTTATACATATGTTCACTCACTATTATATATAGACTGAATCACCTATTTCATGCTATGGTGTTTTGCTCTGATCTCTTGTACATCTAGTCCTTTTGTCCTTTTGCCCTCAGAGTACTAGCCATTGTTCTTGTTGTACACCGGCCCTTATACTTGTTGTACCTACTTGTACTTGTTGTGCGGTACCTTAATGGTGATGAAGAGAAAAAAGGGCTATCGTCCCAAGTGGTGCAAGCTCTAGTGACAAGGGTGCTACAATACCTGAGGGGTGGTGAGGAGCAGAGAGGGCTGATGTCCCGAGTGGTAGAAGTGGTGCAAGCTCTAGTGACAAGGGCGCTACAATACCTGAGCAAGGTGAGGAGCAGAGAGGGTTGCCATCTCGAGTGATGTGAGATGGTGAGCAGAGAGTGGGCTATCATCCCGATAGTGTGATGTAGTAGAAAGTGGGTTGTTGTCCCAAAGAGTGAACTGTGAAGATAAACGTTGATGTGCTGAAGTGTAGCAGAGAGTGGGCTATTGTCCCATGAGGTGAGGTAAAATGCTAGTATGATCTACTGTAGCAGAGAGGGCTATTGTCCCATGAACTGATATGAAATGCTGATGTGATCTATGTGGTAGAGGGATGCCATCTCAAAGTATAGTCAGATGTAAAACACTAAAGTACTGTGTTATATAGCAGAGTGGGCTACTGTCCCAAAGTGTGGCCTAATGTAAAACACTGAAGTATTGGAGGTGACAACAGGTGATGATGATAAATCAAATCTAGTGTAGGGCCCGAGGGTAGCAATAGCAGCAGAGCAGACACAGCAGCAACAGATGATACATGATATGATCTAGTGTAGGGCCCGAGAGTAGCAGCAGCAGCAGACACAGCAGCAACAGATGATACATGATATGATCTATGATGTGGTACAAGTGCTGAATGGTGATGCAAAATGCTATATATAGTCAAGGGGGCTACTGGTCGGCCAGTGAAAGGGCAGTCGGCTAGTAGAGCAAGACACAAAAAGATGGAAAAAATCTAATAAATCCAAAATAATCCAGATAAATCCCCTTTTAGGGCTAGACAAAATGCCATTTTTAGACACCCGCTCTCAGGCCAAAAAGGGGACCATGTGAGAAAATGAAGGATGCGAGGGTCCCACACTGACACATTGGTAGAAGGAATGTATCCCTCTCTAGAAGCAAAGTGTCCTGATAAAGTCAGACAAGGCAATCATGATGGCAAATGTGGTGAAGATGAGATGATGTAGATGGGATGATCGTCCCCCACCAATGTGAGATCTTGAACGGAGCTCTTCTCTGAGTAAGAAGTCCCATTCCTTGTGTGGTCCATATCAAAGTTTGGAGAATCAACTTCTAGTGAGAAAAATTGGTCCTCCGAGAGTGTGGATAGATGATCCATGATGTGTGCTCTCGAGGTCTTCAATCCCTTTGCTCACAATAGCTTTGATACCATGTGAGGGCAAAAGGATGAAAGGACCAGATGTATGAGAGATTAGAGCAAAACAACATAGCATGAAATGGGTGAGTGAGTCTATATATAATGGTGAGTGAACATATGTACAACATGTGACTCTGAGTAGAAGACCAATGCAGAAGCAAAGATGATGTTGGAGCTGAAGCACGGTCGGTGACAAAGGCTTGCATCGATGTTGTGAGGAAAAGAAACTCCGTGAGGTGGTTGGTGTCGAAGTCTCACATTGGTGGATGCAGAGGCACTCCGAGGTGTCGAAGTCTCACATTGGTGGATGCAGAGGCACTCCAAGGTGTCGAAGTCTCATATTGGTGGATTCAGAGGCACTCCGAGGTGGTAGTGAGCAGTGAAAGCTAAAGTGATGATGATGTCGATGATGATGGTGCAGACTCTGGTGACAAGGGTGCTACGGTACCTGAATGGTGATGAAGAGCAGAGAGAGTTGCCGCCCCAGTGGTGCAATCTTTGGTGAAAAGGGTGGTGAGGTGAGGAGCAGAGAGGGTTGCAATCCCAAATGGTGTTAGATGGTGAGCAAATAGTGGGCTGTCATCCTAATGTGGTGTGATGTAGCAGAGAGTGGGGTGATGTCCTAGTAGAGAGTGAACTGAAGATAAATGCTTATGTGCTGAAGTGTAGCAGAGAGTGGACTGTTGTGATATGAGCTAAGGTAAAACATTGGTATGCTCTACTATAGCAAACAAGGCTACTATCCCATGAACTGATAGAAAACGCTGATGTGATCTATGTGGCAGAGAGGGTTGTCATCCCAAAGTGTAGCTAGATGCAAAATGCTAAAGTATTGTGCTATAGCAAAGTGGGTTGTTGTCCCAAGGTGTGGCCTGATGTAAAACGCTAAAGTACTAGAGCTGACAAACGATGATGATAAAGAATATGTGGTGCAGGGCCTGGTAGTAGCAATAGCTAGTAGATGGTACCTGATATGTTCTATGTTGTGGTACAAGTGCTGAATGGTGAGGCAAATACTATATATAGTCAAGGGCATTGCTGGCCGACCAGTGAAAGAGTAGTCAGCTAGTAACAAGACACAAAAAGATGGAAAAAATCTAATAAATCCATAATAATCCAGATAAATCCCCTTTATAGGGCTAGACAAAATGCCATTTTGAGACAGGGCAAAGCATCATCCACAAAACCAAGAGCGATAGGTACAGAGAGGAAGGGGGAAGCAACAAAGGCTCTGAAGAAAGAGGAAACCCATGTAGAAACCCCACTACATGAGAGTTTCAAATCCGAGATGGGCAAAGAGAGATAGGTACAGAGAGGGAGGGGGAAGCAACAAAGGCTTCTTAAAGAAACAGGAAACCCATGTAGCAACCCCACTGCGTGCGAGTTTCAAATCCGTTATACATATAATTTAATTTAATTCTTTTTTGTTACTTTTGAAACATAAACCAACCCTTGAAATATAGCACAATAGCTAATGTCCATGGAC